>NC_139954.1:27655669-27745669 GCF_963454915.1 Gymnoscopelus microlampas
TGTCACAGGGACTTACCCCCAATCCAACCTTTGATTCTGAGCGCCAAGCAGGGAGGCATTGGGTACCATTTTTATAGTCATTGGTATGACTCGGCCGTGGATTTAACCCTGACCTCCCAGTCTCAGGGCGGACACTCTAACCACAAGGCCACTGAGATAGTTTTCAAAGGACAACACTTAACAAATAACACTGATAAATTCTTTAAGAAACTTGGCTGCTTAGGTTTACGTAGGCTACTGTTGTTTTGCCAACACCTGGTGTGAATTCTCGAGACACAGTACCACAGTACACATTGGGGAAATGTTTTGTCAGATTTGGACCTGTATTTATCACAATAGAATGATAGAATTCAGGTTACAAATTGGCAAAAAAGTAATCAAAATAACAGCATTCAATGATGAAGATGACACCTTCACCTGGTTAAGTAGTTAATATTGCTTTAACTAGTAACCAAAGGCTCAGTGGGGTTTGTGGAGTCAAACATAATTTCCAAATTGTCATCCTCCAAAACAACCAAAGTGTAGCTCATGTATGCTGTAAAACATTGCTGTTTTTATCTTGCAATGCAACAGCTAATTTAAAATGTCACAAGTGTGTGCCTTACAGTTTCTTATTTCAGCTTTTATAAGCTGCACTTCTTTTGGATTCTATCCATCTTCTCATAGCCACAAGCCAAAGCATCATCATCATCATCATCCAATTATCATTTCATTCAAGACATGATTCTGAGGTCCATGCAATTATGTTCAACTCATCTGTGCTGAAATGTGCACCATTGCATGATGTTAATACACAGGTTTTCAAAGTGGGGGCACCAGGGGGCGCAATTAGAAAGGAGAGAAAAAAAAGGGGAAAAAAGAAACCCATAAAAATATACAATGCTGTGTATATATATAAAAAATACATAATTCACAATAAATCAAATTCATAACATTATTGTGCCAATATACGTTTTTACATTTAAAGCCACTTCGCAATAGGGGGCTGCAGCCAGAGGCTATGGCTATTTGGGGGTCCTTGGTATGTAAAGGTTTTAGAGCCTCTGTACTTCTAGAACAACTTGTATTGAATGTGCGAATCTGCCTTTTCTTGTCACTTTCAACCTGGTGTCCATATTCTGGGCATGTCATTACAAAAATGACAAAAACTGTCAGAAATGTTCAAAACATTTCTAACAGAGCTTATAGATCTGCTAGATCTGCATGACACCACTGTACGCATGACACCACTGTACGCTAAAATAGTGCTTAAGTAGTTAAACCATCAGGCGATAATGACAACCGCAAGGACCCCGCTGTCACCTAGAGTATTTTGGTTACATTTTTACATAATACTACAGTATGTACCTGCCTATCAATGACAACATAGTCCCTTCTCATGTAGGCCTATAGCTTCATACTTGGCATGAAACATATCAACAACTCGGGAATTCAACTGTGCGTCCGATTTAAGAGCAAATTGGGCGCTGGGTGAATACGGCCAAGCCAATTGTGTAACTGGACCAGAAATGTTTACAGCTTGTGTTGTGTGGAAGGTTCTGTCAAGGGAAGGTTTGCCAAAGAACCATTCCTTGACAGGTAGTAAACAACGGTGAAATAAGAGAGAAACAGTATATAATAACTAAATAATACTGACGCCAACACAAACAAACGATCATCTGGATGCTCTTGTGTTGCTAACAGACCAGATTAATATTGTGGCGGGTGGAAACCTTGTATGAGAGTTGAAATATGGAGATAAGAGGTTTCTGCCCGACAGCGACGATGTGATAGTTGATATGATGTTGTATGTAAACACATACTGTAGCTTCTGTTCTGAAACTTAAAGCAGTTATTTCACTTTAAAACACTTGTGTGGTCATTGTAACATCTACTCAGGCAGAGAGGCTTTAACTGCCCAACACTACCTGCTGTCTCACACTGCCTGAAGAAGTAACATCATCCTAACGCTTCATGTAACCAGAACACTCCTCATCCTCCTCCTCCTCTTCCTCGATAGCGGCCACGGTTTCCACAGCGACCTCCTCCATGGTGTCCGTCACCTCCCGTGAGGGCGGGAGGAGGGGAGCGGAGGCGTCGTCCGGGGCCTTCCCCTCTCCGTCAGAGGGAGGCGGCGCCGTGTCACGATTGACCTCCTCCGGCTCGTGTCCGCCGAACGTCAGGGACCAGAGGTTGACGCCCTGACCGCTGCCCTTTATCGCCACCTCCTCCACCTTCGTCTTCACCACCCCCGCAGTCAAAGCGTCCAAACCTTCCACGTGAGGCTGGAGCATCATCTCACACGCCCCCGATGAACCCCGTACTTTTGATTCCGGCAGGGGAACGGTACTCAAGACCGCCGGTGCGTGGCGGTCTGTGCCTACAGCTGGTTGGAGGTCTGTGGGTTGCGATCGGAGCGGCGACGTGGGGCGGAGGTGAGAGGAGTGGGTGTGGTCACGTACGCCATTGGACAACTCAAGCAGGAGCACAGTGTGTTGGTCTGAACTCACAGGCTCAAATGATGAAGACCGACCCGTCGGTGAGGATGAGGAGAATGAAGATGAGGAGCAGGGGGAGGGAGAGAGGGGCCCGCGACGCGATGTATAACCATCTCCTCCACTCCCCGACGGGCTCTCCTGCTTCGTTTCTCCATCATCATCATCATCATCGTGTCCTTCCTCTGACTGTCTGTTGTTGTTCCCTTTACCACCTGTAGAGGGCAACGCTGACTCAACAAGGATCAAGGATATGATACCGTCTAAAACGAATTGTGCCTCCTTTGGATGGAATTGCTCCTCCTTTGGATTGTTTGTAATGTCCATCTGAGAGAGAGAGAGAGAGAGAGAGAGAGAGAGAGAGAGAGAGAGAGAGAGAGAGAGAGAGATAAAGAAGAGAGAGGGGAGAGAGAGAAATAGGAGATAGATAAGAGAGAGAAAGAGATACAGATGGTTAGAGGAAGCTGAAGATGTTCATTTTATTTATAGTTACAATGACAGTCAGATGTACAGTTGCAGTTTGTTGCTGTTAAGAAGGGTCATGTTGCAGGCAGAGCCTGGTGTCACATACCTGATTTATTACAAGTTGCACACTGGGGTTGTGCACTGAAAATAGCAGATGTACAAGCTCACAATGCATCGCGCTGCAGCGCACTGTGAGTTTGCAGATCTGCTATTTTTGGTGCGCGACACCAGCACGCATATCTAATCGAATAAGTACAAGTCAGGCTTTAGAGAAAACCTAAGCACACCCAGCATTCACAGTGGTCAGCATGAAGGGAACCTTATGGTTCTCAAAAGGCCTGCTGCCTCAAAAGCCTCCCAGTGTCCATAATATATCCACTGTCCGAGTAGTTTACATGGCCATGCACTTTGCACACATCGAAAAATATTGAAAATGAAATGTAATTGCTGATTTGCGTTTGCATTTCACATGGCGGGAATATGCTTCTATAAGCTCTAGCATAATAGCGATCAAAGTGTGTGTGTGAAAGGAAATTAAGTACATTATCATGTATATTTAAAGCTGTAAATATTTACCCATTTCTAGTAATATTCTAAGATAGAAGAGACAGATTAGGTAGGAGAGAGGAGAGCGAGTCAGCAAAAGAACAATGAGAAAGTGTGAATATAGTTGAGATATTACAGTACATCACAACGATAACACAATGTTAGATGTCAATCCTACACAGGCTTATCTGCTAACCATCAACAATCACTCATTCGTCTAAAAACCTCAGCTCTGCGCTTACTGTTCAAAAACACTCGTCTATCTGAGAGGGGGAAAGCCCCCTTCATGGTTTATCTTCCCCCTGTGGTTTGACTTTTACCATTCAAAACAATGGAACATGAAACATCACCTGACTCGAATAGCAGCGCGGTCGGCTCTCAGTCGCATGAGAAAAAACACCACACACAACACACGCCAAGCTCGCCAACACCATCAATACCCGCACCCCCCCCCCCCCCCCCCCCAACACACACACACACACACACACACACACACACACACACACACACACACACACGTTTTAACGGCTCCTTGTCTGATTAAATTAGGGCCGCATTGCATTTGTGCTCTAATAGGGGATAATACCGAAGGTTATGAGTCAGATTTTGAAGCTTGAGATGTTGCTGGCGGATGGGAAACAAACCGCTGATGACCGCTGAGCCGCTGGAAAACCTCACATACATTGAAAAGAAAATTCCGATGAGTGGCATTTCTTTTAAAAAACCTTTTACATCTTTTTCTCCCCAATTTAATCATTGCCAATTCCCCAAGTGAATTGTCGCTGTTATCCCCTACTGTGATTGCTAAACGGTGTACCAGCGAACATTGGTGTGCCATGAGTCAAGTCCAGGTGTGCCTTCCGATTTTGTGACAACACATTATTGCAATATATTAATTCATAAAAAGTTATGAATTCATTTTTAATTGACTATTATCAGTACTGTGTGCACATTAACTACTTTTAACCCAGCTGGCATTCCTGTTTTGTGCATGCCATTATAGGTGAAAATATATTTTTTTAAACGTATGATTTTTGCACCAACAATAGCTAAAAAATAGCAGATCTACAAGCTCACAAAGCGTTGCGATGATCAGCACACCAGGAACATGCTTCCGTGTTCACTTCGGCACAGTAGTCTGTCAATAAAACTGATTGGAACAGTTGTTCACAGCGTAATTATTATTTTACTACCCCATCTTGTCATCTGTAGGAACTCTTGACTACCTTTACATTTTTGATACTTTTGGAAGCAGGTCAAACATTCTGGATGGCAATGCTATGTGATCGATTCCCAGAGCTACAGTGGAGGAGCAGTTTACAGGTATGGCTACCCCCCAGTGCTACCCCTGTATTCCTATAAAGTACCTAAACAATAAATAATGATCCCTGACCCATGGACACAAATGAACATGGCTGACAGAACCAGTACTCACCAGGTTACTTGGTAGCACCGTCTTCAGGCAGAGAAACCCGGTCCACCACAGCAGAACCAAACCCACTATAATACACACCACCAACGCACACAGCAGCGACGGCGCCACAATCTCTATAGCTGTGGAGAGAGAGGCCCATATATTAAATACACATATGAGGACAAAGACACAACACACAAAACACAGGCGTGTTGGTGACATACTCCTGCCAGTGCCCTTGAGCAAGGCACTGGTCTAAGAGTCTGAAGTTATGTTCCATATGCAAGAGTGAAAAGCAAGTTAAAAGCCCTATTTTTACTTTGGCTTTTCAAAAATAGCCAACCTACAAGGCAGGGCTGGGCAATATGGACAAAATCAGATAACATGATATGTTTGATCAAATACTGTACTTCGATATTGATATTGACAATAACAATAGTATTGTGGGCCTGTATATTGGTGTTTTTTGATAAATAATCATCAGAAATGCCTATACAATAACTAAGTGGGTAAAGGAAAATAACAAAAGAGCTAGAACAGGATGCATTTTCATATTGTTTATTTGCGTCACCCCTGGTGTGTAATGACCTTTAAACACTTAAACCCTAGTTGACCAGGGTTACCCGGGGCTCTACGCTAGGTCCGCTCCTTTTATTCTGCACCAAATCTCTTGCCCGAAAATAGCGGATCTACAAGCTCACAATGCGCTGCAAGCTTTTAAAGCTGCTATTCTCACCGAATGTTCACCACAGAAAGAATAGGTATGCTAGGGTTCATGTGGTTAACACCTCATAGTGAAGAAGATGGGTAAATACATAGGACAAATCAAGTCATGTATCTGCAAATTACAAAATACAACAACAACTAAACTAATTATTATTATTATTATTGTTATTAAACACCCACCACTTCCTGGAGGCAGGGCAGTGGTGAAGGCACACACAGGTTGGCTGCTGTAGTTGGATTTTCTATCCAGATATTCGTCAACGAAACTGACAAACACACAGTACTGTCTGCCTGAAGCCAGGTCCGTCAGATTGTGACCCTTCAGACCTTCCGTTTTCTGATCGAACTGAGCACACACAAAACAATTAAGGTTTAACAATACTTTCACAATAGACATAATATACGGAATACAGATATTTATTATGTGAACTACGCATGCACGCACGCGCGAACGCACTACCAAAAGGTATCATCCTTTAAATGTCTTGCAGAATTTTACCGCAAACAGAAAAGTTACATTAAAGCTGCTTATTTGTAATTATTCTTTTTCCCATTTCTTTATAAAGCATTATTTTATTTATTCTAGTCCTGTCTAGCTGTGTGTGTGTTACCGTTGCTGGTTGTGATCTGCTGTTGTGGTCTGCTGTGGTCTGGACCTTCAGACGGTAATGTAGGGTCTGGTAGATGTCCCTGAGGCGTTCCTCTGGAGGCTGCAGATCCACACATAAAGACCTAAGCCCACAGGGAGCCACCGTCAGCAGGGGCTGCTCCATCTCCGCTGGAACAAACGCCAAGGAAACACAATCCATTTGTATGGATGTTGGAACACGCTACGTTGTGAGCTCGTACATTGACGACGGCAGTTTGGATAACGTCAATTGATCAACCACTTAAGCCCTATTTTACACTTTGTCATATGACGGTGTCAAGCTAAAATAGCAGAACTACAAGCTCACATCGTGCTGCACCGCAAGACTTTTGAGAAGATTTTTTTTATAAAAGTGACATGCCCAAAATAGGGACACCTGGTTGAAAGTCGTTACACCAAGTGCAACGACACTTTGGTAGAAGTTTGGGTTGTGTAGTTACCTTGCCATGGTGTAACTCAAATGGTTGGCGAGATAATTCAAAATATGTTCCTCATTGACTTACATTGTACACGTACAGTGAAACAGCTCTCAAAGTCAGGAAGTTATAAAAAAGGACAAAAAAGAAAAAACAGCACAAGGTTTTGTGATGTTCTATATTTGCAAAATCAGCATTATTTGCGTTTGTTTAGGGACTAAAAGAGTGCCTTTGAGAGCCGTTTCACTACATAATGTAATCAATGAGGACCTTTTGAATTATACATTTTTTGATATCCCGCCCACCTTTACGTCATGTTGTAGCTACACAACCCAAACCTCTACCAAAGTGTCCCTGCACTTTAAAGTAACAGCCTGGCAAGAATAGGCCTGTCACAATTATTACATAATCGCCTAATGGCAATTATTTGAGATAATTATTTTGCATAATCGCTTACAACGATGTTGTAAGCTTGTAGATAAACTATTTCCGCTATATATATTTTAAGTATAAAATTATTAAATGTCACTTTATATATTTAATCCCTGCGCTTTTTTTTTATTATGAAGCCTAAAAGGTTAAACAGAAATACAATTTGTATTTCTATGTTCCAATGCCAAAAACACAGTTAAATCGTTCATCGCAATTAGTTGTAAGACAATTAATCGTTAACTTAAATGTTGTAATCGTGACAGCCCTAGACATGTGTACTGTCTGTCTGTCTGCCGCTGTTGAAGGGGGTCTATTGACACTTACTCTCTTTGAGGGGCACAAAGCCGGGGTGTTGGAGTGGTTCTGAGACATTGGACCCAAGGCCGGCTTCGATCTGTGTGTAATACACCTTTTTGTGGTCAGGGAAATGCTCTGTCAGGTTACAGAGCAGTGGGCTCCGCACACGTTCACAGACCAACACCCAGTCGCCCCTAGAATACAAAAGAATAGAATTAATAGAACACTATTGTTGCTGTCGGGTGGAAACCTTCTACTGTTTGTAAAAAAATGTTACTTTACAGGAAATGGAAAAAAGAACCTGTGTTCCAATGGATGCAAAGTAGTTATTATTTAGTCACAAGTTGTTAATGCTTTTCATTGGTTAAATATTGATAAAAACCCACATACATACTTAACCACTTTCAACCTGGCCTCTCTATTTTGGTGTGACATATTGTGAACTTGTAGATAGGTAGCTATTTTTGTCATTTTAGTGAATATATATATATATATACTGTACGACAGCAGCGGTATATAATTTCAAATCACAATAATCATATTAGTTCATTTGAGATAAATACTGTATATCTATTATCTAAGTAAAAGTTGGGGCAAGCGACAGCATGCCCCTTCGACACACACACGCATGCACGCACACACGCACGCACGCACGCGGCGAGTCAAGCAGTATTCAGGACTCACATGGGAAGTACAGATCAGCCACTAAGATCTCTTGTGGTGTAATGTGGTGTGCAATGTGTTTGTTGAAATATGTATGTGTGTGTGTGTGTGTGTGTGTGTGTGTGTGTGTGTGTGTGTGTGTGTGTGTGTGTGTGTGTGTGTGTGTGTGTGTGTGTGTGTGTGTGTGTGTGTGTGTGTGTGTGTGTGTGTGTGTGTGTGTGTGTGTGTGTGTGTGTGTGTGTGTGCGCGCTTACAGAGCCATGTGGGTTAGTTGCTGTGATGACTCACTAAAAACCAAACCAGTTGATCTGACACAATGGATGAATAAGTGTCTCATGAGTCATGACATACAGTACGGAGGTATTTCACCTGCTGCCCTGCCTTCAGCACACAATCTACTTTCAACCTGGCATCCCTGTTTTGTGCAATCCCCAGATTTTCAACAATAGCCCATTGGTTATTCATTGTATGGCGAAGTATACAGGGCTCATGAACCCTAGCATTCATTCTGGGCATGTCATAATAGGCGAACATTTGGCTGAAATTGGCGATATAAGCTCACAAAGCGTCGCAGTGTGACGCATAGTTAGCTTTTAGATTTTCTTTTCAGTGAAGAGATTTGGTGTAGAGGGAAAAGGGAGGGGGCCAAGTTAGTGGCTAATCAAATGGGCAATTATATTACAGTGTACTAGTCGATACCCGGGGATGTGAGTACTCAAAGTATTTGCAGACTTTGGATTATGCGCTGTGTACACAGAATATCAGGGATGAAAATCAACTTAACATTTACAAAACAGTTTTACCCAACACAATCTAAGGGTCACCAAAATGTAAAGATTTTCATCAGAAACACCCGTCTTTCGTTATGGTGACTGATATTGTCCTTCTAATATGTGAGGAGACCGTATTTTTTTTATTTTTTATTAAAACAAATTAAATACAATAAAAAAATAAAAAAGTAATGGAAAAAACACGGCCCCCTCACGTATTAGGAGGGCAGTATGAGTCACCAACACCAAGGACGGGTGTTCTTGATGAATCTAACATGGTTAAAATGGAGTTAGAAATTACAACGGGTTTGTACAGGAAGCGGGCGTGTCTACTGAATCAAGCAACTTCAAAACTGTCTGGGGGGCTCACAAAAGCCTGAGTAGACAGACAGACACACACACACACACACACACACACACACACACACACACACACACACACACACACACACACACACACACACACACACACACACACACACACACACACACACACACACACACACACACAGTGTTGTCATTCACAGAGAGAGACGCTTTTCTCAGCAGCTGGCTCGCCTCGTTTCTCAACATGTAAATACTTGAAAGACAACGTAGTCCATGTTCGGCGATGTTCGGCAACACAGCCAATCTATATGCTGATTTTGGGTTATGCGCTCGGTATGCATAGTTACAATTTTGGACAGTGATTTAATCCTACTGGCGTGTGGTGTGTGTGTGTGTGTGTGTGACAAACCGATCATTTACCACCCCGACATGGAATTGTTCCCACCCACAACCATGAGAAGCGCTGTATCAGCTTAGCTATGTGTGCTAATAACACAACATGGATTCAAACAGTGCACATGTCAATGTGCGTGCTAGTGCTATGGAGATATCCAAAGCGCCCCCATATTATTTTGGGGGGTCCCCAGATGATTAGCTTAATATGCAACATTGTTTTATCACTCAATCAATAAAAAAAACAAAAACAACATACAGTATAAGTGTAATATACACTATACAGGGTATCTGCAAATTTCTATGGTTTCAATTTAAGGACTTTTAAGACCTTTTTAATGCCAAATTGGCCAAATACTACATAAGAAATAGGCAAACATTGTGAAAATAGCTGAACTACAAGCTCACAACGCCTCGCACTGTGAGGACTTGTTTCCATTGTGGTGCTATGTATTGACATGAACCCTAACATCCCTATTCTGAGGACAAACATTCAGCAAAAATAGCAGATCTACAGCTTGTACGCAGATCGAAGAGATTTGGTGTAGAGGGACCAAGTATAGATCCATTGGGGACCCTATACTGTAGGGAAAAAGCACCCTAGACAGGCAGAGTGTAAGCACACTCTGCACAAAGCTGTCAAAGAGAAGTTGCAGTTGGCTTTTGAGGTTTCCTCTTCGTTGTGTGCAACTGGGTCATACCAATTACAGTTGGTCAGGTTGCAAAAATATGAAAATGGCTCATTGGCTTTTGACAAAGTATCAGTGTTGAAAAAAAAAACTCACATCTGCTCTGAAACATTTGTATGTGCCAGAAAACATGTGTGATGGTACTTAGAATGCCTTATTATTCATGCAAAAACAACCACCATACTGCTAGCACAAAATATGTGCCAAACATTTTGTCCAAACAAATATAACTATATAAGCAAAGAGAAAAAAAAGGGGAAATGTTTAAAGATCTATTGCTCATTTTTTAACTGAGGATGCATAGCTGGGCTTATTAATAGACGTGAGGTTTTTTTTAAGCATTAAGAGCTGTTATATAATTAAGGTTCATTTTTTTTTGTCCTTTAAAATAGGATTTTGTGGGAGTGCCTGATCTCTTTCTGTATCTCTCTGACACACACACACACACGCACGTGCACACTCGCACACACACACACACACACACACACACACACACACACACACACACACACACACACACACACACACACACACACACACACACACACACACACACACACACACACACACACACACACACACACACACACACACACCTACCATCCAGAGTGGACTGAAACATTGTAGTATGTGTCTGGAGGAGTGTCTGGTCCAGGCTTCCAGGTCACCAGATGTATGAACTTTTTGGAGGTCAGTGTCAGATTGTTCGGCTTAGGAAGTACACTCATGGCTGCAACACATCAGTCAAACATTAGGAAGTACACTAATAGCTGCAACACATCAGTCAAACATTAGGAGGTACCCTCGTGGCTGCAACACATCAGTCAAACATTAGGAAGTACCCCCATGGCTGCAACACATCAGTCAAACATTAGGAAGTACAGTAATAGCTGCAACACATCAGTCAAACATTAGGAAGTACACTAATGGCTGCAACACATCAAACATTAGGAAGTATACTTGTGATCAGACACCAGCAGTTAAGTGTTTTCCGTATAAATCAACACTGAGGATTTTACTGTGCAAATCCAAACACATTCAATAAAATGTATCCACAAAGTTTTGCACAATAACCATGAATAACCCTAATGTGTCATACAGCTATGGAACTCATATATATATACACCCACTCACCTGTGAGTACCTGCAGTAACCATGAGAGCATCCAGATGACATTGGTCATGACCGTGACATATTCTCCATTGTTGAGCTGAGTGGCCAAAATAAAAGAATACAATCATAATACAATATATAGATATATTTTGATTATATACCTAAATTCATTTTTACAAATGAGGGCCAAATACACACACATATGTATATATATTCTACTACTGCAACAAAACTTGTGACATATCCATCCAGTCATTTTGGGGATAAACAAGAAGGGTACATTTTTCTTTATTTTCCATTTTTTTTTACTTTGTCATGTGGACAGTAATCAACAGTGCTGTCCTCAATCTACAACCCCGCCCACGGCCACCACCACCAAGGCACAGTACAGGAGCTTAGCACATCCACCCACACTTAACACAACAAAACAAAAATAAAATAAAACTAGACAAAAACAAAGGGAGGGGAGGGAGGGGAAAAAAACAAAAAAAGTACTTGTGCATGTTAATTCATGTACTTTACATAATTTCCAACCATTTTCCAAAGTATACATTTATTTTATTTTGCATTTATTTCATTTCTTTTTTTTTTTTTTTTTTTTTACATTTTAGAGAAAAACTGTCAATTTAACGTTGAGGTGCCCACGAGGTTTATCATGCCCACTGGATCAGCCTGTGTCCGTTTGGTAGCAGCTAGCTAACGGTAGCTCTTTAGTGAGTTAGAGGGAACTCACTAACGCTCTGAACCAGAGCTAAGCTAACGGTAACCCCACAGTAGCCTACATTGATAGGGATGTAGGGATGTGTTTTGCTATTAGCTAATAGCCTATCTTAATTAAATAAACGAAAAGCCAAAAAGTGTTGGTGTAAAGAAATAAAGTGGTCCCGTATGAAGCAGATCTACACTGATCTGTATTCTGTACTTCAGTTAAGTTGTCTATTTAAGACAACTTGTCTTAACTCACCGTAACTTCAGCATGTTGTTTCCTGCCGAGATTGTTGTTGACCAACGTTGCCACATTATGAGAGAGAAATAAGCCACCAGGTCTAGGAAAACAAGCCCAAAAGAACAACTTATGCCACATATGAGCACTTTAAACATGTATCCATGCTAGTAGATCTGCAATATTCAAAAACTCTTGCAATAAAATGTGGAATATTTGGAATATTTTTGAAACATTCTAAGTAACAGCACAAAGCTAGCTGTGGCACACATCTAGTTTTGTGCTGTTACTTAGAATTTTTCATGAAAGATATTTGAGAACCATTGGTTTAAATAATAATTACAATGTTTGGAAGCAAGCCTAAATAAGTAAGTACACTCAGAAACAAGCCCAAAAACACCCAACCCTCAAACTTACAAGTAGCCTACAAGCAACTTTACAGAAGAATGAGCACAAAGTCGCTTACAGTATAATAAGCAGACATGGCAACGCTGTTGTTGACATAGGGAACGTTATTGCCAGGAAACTGGCAGTTAACTGTAAGGCAGGTCAATTGTGATCATGACACAAGCATAACCGGTTATTATATTATTATCACAGTTTATGAATGAAAAAGGCTGTTGTAACTTGTATTGATGTAATTTGTATGTGTTCATTGATGATTTAGTTGACGAGTGGTGGTAAGTGTATCATTACACCTGGGTAAAACTGAATCCATTCTCTTTGGGTCTAGTGTTAACCTCAGCAAGGCTGAAAGCTTCACAATTAAAGCAAAGTGGGTGATGATGTCATCACAAGAAAAGATGAAATTACCTACCTTGGTTCCATCTTAGAGGCAAACCTTTCCGGTGACAAAATGGCAGCAAGAGTCAGAGTCATCAAAAAGGTCAACCAAAGTACACGTTTATTTTTATAGAATTTCCTCTCTAGTCAGTAAGAATACCTTGAGGATTCTTACAGGGGCCCTCATCCAAGGTCATTTTGATTATGCATGCTCCTCATGGTACCACAACACCACTAAGGCCTTAAAAATAAGGCTCCAGACATCCCAAAACAAACTAGTAAGGCTACTTCTTGGCCTTAAACATACAACAACCCCTGCTCATTTTGCTAGGGTCGGATGGCTCAGGGTTGAGGTCAGAGTACAGCAACTTGCAATGGGCCTGGTCTACAAGATACACCACAACATTGGGATACCCATGTACCTACCTACATATTTGAAAAACGTAAATGACGTCCGCAATCACAACACCAGAGGCAGCTCCACTGATCATGTCCAACCCAGATTTGGCACAAACAAGGGGTTGAACTCGTTCTCCTGTTATGCAAAAATGTGGAATGACCTACCAAAGGTAGTAAAGGAGTGTAAAACCCTATTCACTTTCAAAACTGCCCTAAAAAATACCTTCAGGAGGCTGCAATTCGAAACTGGCCCGTCAAACTCATAACTACCCGCCCCCCCTCGAACTGTTTACTGTACATATTTTTAGTTATTTTTGTTTTTCTTACTTTTAAAATGTTCATATGATGTTCTGCATAGTAGTGTATATCTGTCTGTTTTTTAATGTCTCCATGAATTGAGTTAGTGGGGATCTCATTTGAAAAAGCCATTGTGGCTTTTATGAGCAATCCATTTTAACTGACCTTGTATTGTAAACTGTACTTCCATGTGCTTTTTCTCTGCAATCTTCTAAATAAAGTATTCAATCAATCAAACAATTCTAATTATGCAGAATATCCCATCTCAAGCGTTCAAATGTATACACATCTTTTGAAAATAACAGATCTGCAAGCTCACAATGCGTCGCATCGCAACACATTGTGAGCTTGTAGATCAGCTATTTTCAAATGGCCGAAATACGTATAGGGCTGAAGTGGTTAATGTATGTTTTGTAATAATAATCAAAAACTACGAAGTAACTATTAACTAAAGTTTTCAAATAATTGTAGTGGAGTAAAAGTACAATATTTGGCTCTGAGATGTAGTGGAGTAGAAATAAAAGTATTGGAAATTGGAAAGTACAAATATCACAAAATTGTACTTAAGTACAGTACTTGAGTACATGTACTTAGTTACTTTACAACACTGGAACTACTAAAGCAGTAATGTGGGTTGTAGGCAAGTCCTCGTTGACACAGCAATCACAAACGAAGATAAGGCAAATAATTACCCTATGCTCGAGGGATGGTAGGAAGTCATGTGATCTAGTAGAAGTGCAGTCAGAGGGTTTAGTTATTCACATCTGCAGGCTTGCAGAGGAGCTCAGAAGTGGTTTTCAAAGTGGGGTCCGGACTGGGGCCCCCATGCTTTGAGTGGGTTGCAGGGGGTCCCCAGCAAAATGGGTTAACATAACATTAAGAACCCTATATACATCTGCTATAAAAATAATAATTGAAAAGAAAACTCTTGTATGGGGGTCCCTGGCACAACATTATTTTCAGATGGGGGTCAAATACATTAAATTAAAGTGATGTGTTGTTTGTAATTTCTTACTCCCCTACAACAAAACTATGTTCCAAATATGTTTTACTTGTAATCAAATACAAAACATGTTAGTTTTGACCACAATGTGTTGATGAATGAGCTATTGTCTCATGGATGTAAATTAATTGTCGTCAGCCAAGACACACACACGCACACGCACACACACACACACACACACACACACACACACACACACACACACACACACACACACACACACACACACCCACACACAGGCAAGCAAGCGCTCATGCACGCACACATACTGTATGTACTGTATAGGCCTGTATAGTAGGCCTGCATAGATAGTATACATATACAGCCATTACATACTTTTACTAATCATAAAAAAGAAAAATAATCAATAGCAACTGCTGAATAAAACTTGGTAAAATATAGAAATAGAACTTTATTACACAGTAATAAATATCATCAAGAATGTGTTGTCAGCCTAGCCCTAGATATATACACATATTTACACAATATTTGCATTTCTGCTGGTAAGACAAAACCAGACTTGTTAGGCAGGAATGTATTGATATCCATGCATACAGATTACAAATACACACGCAAACGTTATACATAAATGATATGCCCTATAAAAACAGTAGAATTATTATGCCCTATATACACAGTAAAATCATTAGTGTTAATTAGAGGTTCAACAGTTCATCAAACTAATCGATTTAACCCATTCAGACCTGAGGCGATTCTTTAAAAAAATCTAAATCCTAACAGTTTTTGGAAAAAAAAAAAAAATGTTTGAAAGATTTTTCAAAAATAGCAGATCTACAAGCTTGTAGCGCGGCACTCGGTGCCGCGCTACAAGCTTGTATATCTGCTATTTTTGAATAGCCAAAGTAATCTAAAGTGACACAGATGCGTTCCAGGTCTTAATGTTAATCGATAAAAAAAAACAATAATAAATTATATTTATAATTTGGCATTCGCATTTGTCATTCTAGGCAAAAATGTCAAAAAAAATGTCACAAAAAGTGAATAACTTATCTGCAAGTTCACATGTCACATCATGACGCATACAAGCTGAGCTTGTTATTTTCACTATTTTTAGTCAATTGTAAAAAAAAGAAGGAAAAAAAAGTATTCAAAAAACAAACTTCTCGATGATTTGATTAATCCAAAACTATATTGATAGACTAATTGCTAAATAATCAATAGCTGCAGCACTAGTGTTAATTTATACATTTGTACACTGTGAGTTAAATGAACACTGATGATTTTACTGTGCACATGCAAATTTACATGATCAGAATTATTGACGTAACATGTAGTCTGAGAACTCTTCCTCTTCCTCTGTTTCAGAGTTTGTCTCTGTAGACCCTGCGTCAGCTGCTTGTCTGTCAACATATCCATTCTGTGGGTCAGTCTCTGTAAGTAGAGCTTTCAGAGTCCCATCGCCAGACAGCGTTTCCCTTTGTGCTCCTGTGTCTCCTGAAGTCCTCGGTGGCGAGTCTGTGGGGAGTAATGGCTGCTCGTCACACAGTCTCAGAAAGTCATTGGCACTCTGTGCTTCATCATATTCCTCCTCATCTTCCTCCTGTGACCCCAGGGTCAGCGAGAACAAATTCACATTGTCTTCCTCATGTGACCCCAGGGTCACCGCAAACAGATTGACGTGGCCAGAAGAATTCTCGCCACCGTTCTGCTCCCCTTCCTCTCTCGTCTCCTCCGCTTCCTCAATTGCTTTTCCTGCATGTCCCAGAATTCCTGGCTGGTCAAGATCAGGCTCGGAATACAAGACCGTTGCCATTCCACCGTTGCCCTCTGTGATTTGGCCATGACCCCCTGGCTCCGCCCCCGGCTCCACCCCCTCAGCCGCCAACTCAACGACGCCCCTCAAACTCCCACAGCCCCTCCAGATGGCGGCGGCGGGCACACCCGGTCCCGATGTATTCTGGGAGTCTGAGTCCAAGTCAGAGCTTGCACCTGAGGAGAGTTCCGCCGCTCCGCCGACAGTCGCTCTGCCGCTCTGTATGTACAGGCCATCTTCCTCCTCTAGCTCCATGTTGGGTCCTAGTGGTCTGCGATTGGTTGCCATCATCTGCTGTTCAGGATCTGATAGAATAGAGACCGAGTCGGGGGTGGTCCTCTCTGGGGTCAGGAAGTATCTAGTAATTAAATCACTCTCCTACACACACACACAGAGGAAAGGGCACAGTAGTAAAATTAATTCAGTTGTAGTTAAAGAACATATGTTTTTTAAGCTTAGATATTATACTGACCGCTGGATGAAGTCAATATGACAATTTGTTTCACTGTCGATTTGGCTGCTTTACGCGAGCGACAAAAAATAACCAGCCGCATATTGTGGAATCACAATATGCTAGTGGAATCACAAGCATTGAATGGCAGCGACCAGGTGTGGCTGCCGGGTTGTGGCCTGAACGTGATGACAACGTGCCCGGGGGAATAAGAAGTTAGGGGCAGGCTGTCAGTCCACGTGGGCCCAGGTTCAGTCTGGTCTTAAGTGAATATTAGGTTTTTCCTCACCTGTAAGAATACGGGGAGGTGTTGCAGTCTGCAGAGGAAACCAGTGTAGTACAGACACGAGAAGAGAAGAACCAGGACACCTCCACCCACCACCAGGATGGATGCTAGTGTAGATACTACTGCAGGACCTACGAGCACGCATACGCACACGCACACACACACACACACACACACACACACACACACACACACACACACACACACACACACACACACACACACACACGCACACACAATCTTGCTTTTCACATTTGTATCTACTGTATCTGTTCTTCTGTAGAATGGTAGTTGTAGTATCAGCACAGTACTTAGAAGTATTTAGTAAGTAGACATCATACTGACCTCTGCTTGGCTCCAGTCTGCTGGTGTAATCACATTTCCATTCTGAGGGCGAACTGTGCTTATTGACTGTGATCATGGGTTTTACTTTGATGCAGTATTTCACCCCAGCATCCAGGTTCTTAACACGATAACTGGTGTTTCTTGTATCTTGCTCTGTCACCTGCAAAAACAAACTAAACAAATTACCCCACAAAACTCTAAACTGTGTTGCTAGCATTATCTTGTAAGGAAGTGATTATTCTATTGATTACTGTCAATTAATTGAATAATTGAGAAGCATGTTTAGTTTTTTTTGCTTATTAACGAATCAACATGAAAAAATAAATCGAATTGTTTTTTATAATAAACTAAATTGATTAGTGTGATTAAAAATCTTTTATACTTTGTCATACAATGGTGTCACACAAAAAAAGCGAAAATAGCAGATCTACAAGCTCACAATGAGTTAAAAAATCAATACATGATTTTATTAAAATTGATCATTTTTTGTAATCAATTCAATTGATTGCTTTGATTAACTCTTGCACGCACCCCTAGCAGATTCACTTGATAAGATGATTCTGCCCATTATCTCGTTATTATGATATGGGCCTTGATCATGATCAATTGAGCCAGTATGCCACTATGTTTCACAGATATAAAGCAATCTGAAATGCAGTCAAGCTGGTTATATAGTTTCGTAAGACCCAAACAGACATATAATTAGAGAGATTTACGCAGATTACCAATACGTTTAAATAGATCAAGGAGTCAGACTGGGCCACAGAATGTGTCCCTCCGACTATTGCTAATTCTAAAGTCAGGCACATTGCGTTAGATCAAATTAATCAGTCGATCAACCTGACGAGTTTACAAGTATAGAGAGTTTATGTGGTTAAATGTTAAACATGAACAGATTTCTTACCTTTTCCTCAGACTCTTTTCTACAGTAGATTCTGAATGAAAATGCATACAACTTTTGGATGTCATTGTCAGGTATAGTTGAGTCATTGTCAGCCTTAGGCATTGAAATGTGCAGCTGGATACACGTCCCACATCCTGCTACTGACAGCATCGGTGGACTTATGATAGCTGCACACAAACACACAGTTACACAATGTTATTGAAGTGTTATAGATCAAACAATCTGTCAGTCTGCCTGTAGCTATCTATGAATTACAGGATTTGTGTGTGTGTGTCTGATTGTCCTTATCCACATATCTTGAGAACGATTCATCCGATCAACTTCACAGGTGTTTTGCAGAGGACCTACCCAGGAAGTGCAATGTCGAGTGTGAAGCTGACCAGATGAGCAGTTCTCCAGAACCAGGCTGCTCTGAACAGTTCGCATTCTGAATGGTGGCCAGGCCCTGAACAGGCACTGCAATATTGTGTATTGAATTGGGGGTGTAGGGCCTCTGGTAACTTCCGTAGAGTAGGAACAGTATGGATATTGACTTCAGTATGACAGCCATAGAGAGGAGCAACAGTCTTTATTCTGTGTTTTCTGATTACATCTGTGAGCATAGACTACTAGTAATAGTAGTAGTAGTAGTAGTAGTAGTAGTAGCATCCAATACAAATCAAGCTAGTAAACAAATGTTAACTATTTAGTGAAAGTGTTGCGTTGACCTACTGTCAGCGGAGGGATAGAAGGTGTAAGATTTGGACTCTGGAGACGTGGACATGTTGAGAGACGCCTGGACAGACAGCCTGTACGTCCTCGAATGGCGCAGCTCCAGCTTCCTGCTGGTGCTGTTGGATGGTTCGAACTTCTTGGTCCTATTGTTGATTCTGTACAAAGACAAACAATTATGGAAGTGAAAACTTCAAAACTTATTTACACCCCATCATAGGAATGGATGTGGTCTATTTCTGTAAGAAAGATAGATAGATAGATTGATAGACAGACAGACAGACATACAGACAGAGATACGGAAGCACATAGCATTTAAGATTCATTATGTTTCAAAGCAGAAGAAAAAAAGATCAGTATAATTTGTTATAATATTATTATGGATTATGGTAAAATGATTAGGCTACATATAGATTCATTTTCATTTATGGTATGTGGATGCGTTGCAACTTTTTGCACCTTATATCGATTGTCTAACCTCTTGCACATACTTGCTGCTATGTGGACCTTCTGATGCGTTGCCACTTTTTTGCAGCTTATGTTTAACCTCATGTACAAACGTGCTGCTATGTGGACCTTCCCGAATTCCCACGCGTTGCCACATTTTGCAGCTTATGTCTAACTTAATGTATACTGTACTTGCTGCTTTTTTATACTGTGTATGTACTGTACATGTTTAATTTTTATTTTAACATGTTTACTATGTTTTCTCCTTACTCTCCCTCTCTACTTTCTTTCTTAAAACTAATGATGGAGCTTGAACAAAAACTAAATTCACCCACTCTTACACCTGTAAACCTGTGATGTGACAATAAAACCTGCACCTTCTAGGCATTTTCACACCCAACTAAACTCACTATACAGCGCACACACACACACACACACACACACACACACACACACACACACACACACACACACACACACACACACACACACACACACACACACACACACACACACACACACACACACACACACACACACACACACACACACACACAATTCCATCAAGAGTGGTGGTTGATTTAAAAGGGCAGCTTATTGTTCAGTTCCTGTCTCCAGTCATTCTAAGACATTATGTGGTCACAGCTGTATCAATGCCCCTGCTCAGCTAACGGATGGAAACTTTAACCACTGTTACACAAAGCGTGTGACAAGGACAGGTGAAAGTCACAGCTTGAGGGGTAAAAAAAGAACTCTGTCAAATGTTCCACCAAAAACATAAGCGAGGAACACGTTACGTGATTGAGATGAATTTATGTTGCTTGACAGAAAAAGGTGTTTCAGTTGAAATGATATTGTTTGCGGGGGAGTCTGGGGGGCGTAGGGGTAAAATACTTGCCCACCACCATGGAGAATGGGGTTCGATTCCTCCACAGTGCCCCTGGCTTGGCCAGGCGTGCCAATGAACACCACTTGTTGGGTTTTGGAAGGTGGGAAGCTGGCGGGGGTTTGCGTGCTTTGCTGCTGCACCAGAGCAGTGTTTCACAAACAGTGGGTCGGGATCCATCTTTGGATCGCGGACCCATGTTTAAGGATCGCAAGTAAATTATTAAATATCAATGATTCTCAACATTTCTAACGAGAAACGTGTGTTCAGCTGCTTATTGATTGTTTATTCAGACAGACAGATGACAGGAATTCTATCCAAGGTCAACAGGAATGTGTGTGGATCTTATCGACCGTATCGACAGGCAATGAATACATTTACTTACAGTAGGGTATATCCATACATTGAATAATGGTGTTTGTAATCCTAGAGAGGACTGAGTTTTTCCTTGAGAAGTAGTTACTTCTTCCAATAACACAAAATTCCAATTGCCACTCAGAATACATTTTCAATTTTAATACGGCATTTATTTATTTTCTTTACTTTTAGGAAATGTATTTGCATAATTTGAAGCAATAAAATGGCCCGGGATGGGCCATTGGGCCATAGTGTTACGATACACAGCACTGTGTGTCTAATAAACCTGTACAGTCCTGCTATCTCACTCACTTATAATCCATAATAATAAAAGGTGTTGCCTCTTACAGGTCCAACGTCCAACCAACACTATGGAATACAGTAACAGCACACTCTGAAACATCGACACAAGTGGTTCCCAAACAGTGTGTCGAGGCACACCAGTGTGTTAAGGGAGCTAGGATACCCACTGAATACATGGACAGACAGACAGACAGACAGACAGACCTGCGGTAGACAATGTACTGCGTCCCTGGTGGCGTTCCCGGCCCTGGGTCCCATGTGAGAACATGGTGGAAGTTTGTGGAGTTGACTTTTGGGTTGACTGGAGCAGGCAGGGAGCTCAGGGCTGGACAGACACAACACAGAAGAGAACACACACTCACGTTAGGGCTCACAAGCTTGTAGATCTTCTATTATCCTTATTTTTGCAGGCCGCTGTTGTGCGACAAAGTATAAAATAACACTTAATTGGTGAATTGATTGGTTGTATGTGTTTTCCCCCTTATTATTCAATTAATCAAATAATCAATTTATAGAATAATCGCTGAGGAGATAATCGATAGTTGCAGAACTATAAAATAGCTATCCAACCAGACCAATACTCCGAATGCAAGTCGATGTGTGATAGGATTCGAGCTTGAAGCTTCAATTCTGTTTACTGTTTAAAGCAGGGGTGGGCAGCATGTTTTCCCATGCTGACTTCAAATAAAGTGAGCAGAGGACCACACATTGCACCTTACAAATCATGCACCAAAACCATATGTATCTAAGCTATTTTACACTGCCCATGTTGATATCTGACCAGTTTCTTTCTGTTTCTTTTTTTTTTTTGGTTACACCTGGAAACCCGTGATGTGATGATAAAGTTGTGTGTGTGTGTGTGTGTGTGTGTGTGTGTGTGTGTGTGTGTGTGTGTGTGTGTGTGTGTGTGTGTGTGTGTGTGTGTGTGTGTGTGTGTGTGTGTGTGTGTGTGCGTTTGTCTTACCAGCTGTCTGACCACTATAACATCGTATCATCATCATCATCATCATCAGATAGCAGGTGATCAGGGAGTGTTTAATTGTCATCTCTTCTCATTCAACAGCACAGAGTGGTTCTCCCCTCCGTCTGCAGACAGCATATCCGTTGCTGGCAGTGTCTGATAAAAGGAAACAGGGTGTATTCATGCAATAGATAGATATCGTACTGTAAAGCCATGGATCACAAGACGGTCATCTAATATGTGACAGACAGTCATGTATCAGGGCTAGATACTTACTGTATAGCAGCCTATTAATAAGCAGTGAAAAATAAAGTGGCAAATAATCCATTTAATGACACATCATCGATAAGAAACTCTCTCAAAGATATTACTGTACCGTGGCAGACAGCCTCGCTGTTGTGTTTTGTCCTAAAAACATGAAGTGAAAGTCCTGTGACGGACAGAACGATACCAGCTCTACTGTCTGTCTGTGCTGTCTGTCAAGTCCTACCTCTATGGTCAAGTCTGATACTGACAGACAATAAGAACACATCCGGTTGTGGACTTCAAAATAAAACTAATTCTGGCATCTCTCTCCCCCTCTCTCTCTCTCTGAGTCTCTCTCTCTCTCTCTCTCTCTCTCTCTCTCTCTCTCTCTCTCTCTCTCTCTCTCTCTCTCTCTCTCTCTCTCTCTCTCTCTCTCTCTCTCTCTATCTCTCCTTTGTGATTAAAAGCTGTGGTGCCAAAAGTATTGGTATCAAAATGTACTTAAATCACCAAAAGTAAAAGTACTCATTGTGCAAAATCTCACATGTCTCACAAGTTTTCCGCTTTTTCAAATGTATAAAAATATTTTTGGAAATAGAGAGCTCACAGCATTGCGATATGAGCTTGTATCGGCTATTTTCAAATGGCTGAAATGGTTAATGTATGTTTTGTAATAATAATCAAAATCTCCAGTAAAGTAAAAACAAAACTACCTCAAAATTGTACTTAAGTAGCCTACAGTACTTTAGTAAATGTAGTCAGTTACTTTACAAAACTGGTAATCATTCATTCTTTTGAACGTTTTATTGTGAAGGCACATGTAATAGTGTTGTTCTGTGATCACTTTAGATGCCGTTTCACTACGTCACCCAACCCGGGGGTTTCTTACAATCACGTGCTGATCGGGGAGCGGTGTTACTCATTATTACATAATATGTGTTTACCATAGAGTATTGTGTGTTACACTGAAATCCGTGCCCTATAATATCAGTGGTTCTCAACCTCTGGAAAAGGCTGAGAACCCCCAAAAAATGTGTTTCCGAGTAGATAACGGCTGATGATAATCAGTATTATTCATTAACCTTATTTCTGGAAGATGAGGACACTTATGATATTGTTATTGACTATTATAAATATATTTTGTTCTAAATAGTTCTGTTTGACAAAGTAGACGTAGCTAATGTTCTGGCCAGGCTACCCGTTTGATTACAAACATTTTAAATGGTCTATAGAAATGATTTAATAGTAGTCAAAAGTAAATAAAGCCTTCCAAACACAGAGATTTAGACAGGACTTTCTACCTGACCTGTGTTTACCTCTCTATTCTATTTTATTTTATTCTTTATTATTGTTATCTACTGTTGACTTTGAGGAAGCTTTAAGTATAAAATTAGAATTTCACTGCCTTTAATGGGCTACCAACTGTATTGTTCTGTGTTTGCGAAATGTGACAATGAACGCCTTGAACTTGAACCTAGCGTCACATAAATCAATAGGTCACCAATTCCGGTGTAACGCTTAATACGTTTTTTTTTTTTCCTTCACTTTGGGTGTAGTATTCCCCTTCGCCACAAGAGGTCAGTGAAATATGCAAAATGTGGGATCTATATAAAGCATTTCCCATTTCCTAAGAGTCTGTGGTTCTATTCAGCCAAGCCATAAAGTAATGAGGATTACTCAATGTCTGACTAAAGGAACCACAGATTTAGTCACTGTGAAACTAAGGTGCCTTAGGATATGATGTCTGAATTTTCTATTTTTAATCTATACAGTATTGTACTAACCACTTAAACCCTGTAGCTATACTTAGTTGACCAGAGTTTCCCAAAACTCTATACAAGGATCCCTCATGTTTTCACTCTATCTCTGCTCAAAATATCAGATCTACAAGCTCACGACGCGCCGTCGATGAATGTTCAACCCAGAATAGGGACGCTAGGGTTCAAGTGGTTTTAATAATGTCCCTTTGTTGATAGTTGAATGTGAATGTTTGGTTATGAACAGAGCCGTGTTTTTTAAACAGTAGCCGGGAGATGACAGGATCATGAACAAAGATAACATTCAGCAGGATAATATTGTCTTATTTATTATCTTGGGCCCTTATTTCCATGTCAAATTTGGCCCCCAGTGTAAAGCCAGATAATAGCTTTGGCCTGTTTGAAAGGAGACGTCAACACTGTAGTTTAATATCATTTCTGGCTCTTAATTTAATGTGCAACTTCTGCCACATTGTATGATGTAACTGTTCCGGCCCTTGCACAGCAAAATCCCTCAGTGTTACTTTAACTCTGAGACCTGTAAGGGTCCATTTGGTTCCATTTGTAGTCTACTCTCTCAGAGTTACAAATCAATAAATTGCCATCTACGACCTCCAGGGTCAAGTTATTATCAAAAGGTAACTGTTACAGATTACAGATTACATGTGAATGTGTGTTTGGGGGACAGGCCATTTATTCAGTGATATTCTCTCGTAACATTTAAAATATTATACTACAAGTAATCAGATAATCAGATTACATTTAAAAGTATAATGCGTGTTGAAGTAAATTTATGTTGTGCTATTATTATTTGATTAAGTTTAGTTTGGTGATGTCATGCTATGTTTTTTGTTATGTTATGTTATGCTATGTTTTGTTATGTTATGTTAGATAATTATCTTACCGGTAAGTAATACTGTTTGCCTGAAATGTCCAGATGCACTATACGTGAGCATAATGTATAATTATTAACGATGCCTAAATTGTAAATTGTCCTGTATTAATGATTATTAGTTTCAATGTTGTGTTGCAGTGTTACACCACATGTTTATGATTTATGTTCTGCCCATATAAATGACATCACACTCATTTCAAACATTAAAACAATTTTCATTTTATTTTAATTAGGCACTGTTACAGAATATACAGCAGCAATCATTTTGTGGACAAACACATCGTCCACACGTCAGCCTCATGATAAAGAAACAAGCTTCCCATTTTCATTAAAAATCTGCAATGACAAACCAAATTATATACAAATTAATCCTATCAAAACCATGTCCAAATCCACATTCTTTTCATTAAACGTCATAAGATTCAGTGATGACTCATCAAACATGTCGTACATAGAATGTAAATAATTCTATTGTAATTTGTACACACACATCTTAAGGCGCACAGCCCCGGGTTATGGACATTAATAACAAACTGGTACCTTTTTTCTTTGACTTTTGAATCATTACATTCCCTGAAGCAAGTAGGTAAGGTGCTATAGTCTAGTTTCAAAAACCATCAAAAGAAATAAAACAAATGAAAGCTTAGGTGTGTGTGTGTGTGTGTGTGTGTGTGTGTGTGTGTGTGTGTGTGTGTGTGTGTGTGTGTGCGCGCGCGCGCGTGCGTGCGTGCATGAGCACACGCACGCGCGTCCATGCATGTGTGCGTGTGCGTGTGTATATGTGATGTCAGGAGCCAAACAGCCAATGACCTCATTTCGCTGGTTTGATGGCGGAATGTTCCAGAGGTTTTAAGAGCGTGAGCTGTAAGCTGACTGGAGGCTTGTAACAAATGTGCGGAGTCTGTCTGAACATCCTGTCTGAAAACCATTACACACAGTCCAGCACGCTGCTCACCAGCACACCAGATGGCAGGAACTAATGGGACACTTCTGGCTACACAACTCTCCACTAAGTTACCATATACAGCCATTATGGACGAACAGTCAATATAGAACAGTGGTTCCCAAACCGCTTTTTACTATTAATAGGGTATCAGTTATTAATCATAATATATTTTTGTAAGATTGGGTCCAGGGGAGACTTCTGGATCTCAAGCTAAAAATGTTTGGGAACCATGCTATAGAAGACATGCTTAACCTTTTATCAATTTAAATCTAGCCCTTATCTTTTTATTGTTTTAGTTTTCCTTAATAAAGTTGGTTCCTTGCTTTTCTTTTATGTAAAGCGCTGTATACATCTGAGCTATTATTATTATTATTATCATTATTATTGTAATTATTATTATTATAGTAGAGGCCCTCAAATAAGACATGGCTTACTGTTGAATAAATAATGATGGTCGTGTATGATATCATCACTGTCGAATGGAAACCTTATTTGTCCACAAGTTTAGTATCAAGCTCTTATTAAAAGTTTCATTGGTTCAATATTTATAACCCACAGACAGACTTAACCACTTTCCACTTCCTGGTGGAGTCCCTGTTTTGGGCATATTCATAGCAGATCTACAAGTTCATAACTTGCATGCATACATCGGCTATTTGTTTTATTTGTCGTGCAAAGAAATAAATAGGGTTTAAATGGTTAAGAAAATTACCCCCAACATCACCAACACCGTTTTCCCCCTACAAATCAAGCCCTGGGTGTCACCATGAGCACATGACGGCAGAACAACTGCAGCTTTCACTAAACTGGAAATAAAATAATAAGGTAGGAGGGGATGAAACACGTCGTTTGCACATACACTACTGTACAAAGACACACCCAAGCATGCAAACCCTAACCCTGCACTGCGCGCGAACACACACGCGCGCACACGCACGCACGTACGCACGCACACACGCACGCACGCACGCACGCACGCACACACACACACACACACACACACACACACACACACACACACACACACACACACACACACACACACACACACACACACACACAGTGTAGAAGTGTTGGCTGAAGACATGTTTGTGAGAGAAGTCTTAACAATCTCTCTTTCTCTTTCTTTCTCTCAGGAAATGAGCTGGAACCAGAAAGAAAGAGGGGGGGGGGGGCAGTCGGAGTGTAGGACAGAGATGGACAGAAAAAAAGGAGAGAGGGTTCGTGTGCTGCAGGGTCATGACCTCTCAGTGGTTTTAACGACTCTTCACACCCTGTTTTCTGATCTCCAGTTCCCCTCTGGGTGCAACTTAACCACTTAGGCCCGAGTTGGGTCTGTACTTGGACTGCTTTTTTCCCATCTACACCAAATCTCTTCACCAAAAATAGCCAATCTACAAGTTCACAACAAAACAAAACAAACAGTCGCAACTGTAGATCGGCTGTTTTCGGCGAACCACATAAGAAATGTGCATTACGTTCACCCATTCACAGCAGAGGAAACAATGCAAGGCACCAACCTGCTTATCGGGAGCAGTTAGGGGTTCAGTGTCCACTTTGACACTAACACAGGGGGAGTTAAGGAGGATTGAACCAGGAACCTACCGATTCCCAAGTCGGCCGCTCTATCTCGTGAGCCACTGCCGCCCCAATATCCTCAATATCACAAAAGATAACAGTGATGGAAACATTAACAAATAAATGAAAATATTGAACTGAAATGGAGCTGTTTGCATTGGGTCAGGCTTACTGTGATTAAGAATAATCAGGTGGAGGTGTTTACATGACTTGTTGCCTTAATCAGAGTACGAACCAATTATAACGGTATTATATGAAATTCAAATGGAAGTTCTCTCTGCTGCATATTTTCTTGGCAGGGAGGGAGGTTTCAGGGGTAATCAAGAATCAAGAGGGTTTCATTATTTGTCACTACTCCTACAGGCACAAGAAGCAAAATGTGGATCACTTTTAGTGCTTCATCCAGCTGATGGCTGCTTAGATGGCTCAGATTAGCGCAAGGGTGTCTCGTTCTGGGGCACTTCAGCACATAGACTTGGCAAGCCGAGGGTCTAACCCAGTGTTTCTCAAAGTGGGGTCCGGGGACCCCTAGGGGTCCTTGATAGGGTTCCAGATGGTCCTCAGCAAAAGTAGTTGATACAGCATCACAATAATGTTAATCACTTTATCCATTTATATGTTGGCTATTCAAAAATAGCAGATCTACAAGCTTGTACATCTGCTATTTTTGTATTTAAAAAAAAAAGTCGAATCCAAGATCTGATCAGTCAACAGAACCTCTGCTCTGTAGTTCTGATCCAACACAACATCTAATCCAAGTTATCCAACTGTTATTGATCAGTCAACAGAACCTCTGCTCTGTAGTTCTGATCCAACACAACCTCTAATCCAACTGTTACTAGTAATCCAAGTTATCCAACTGTTATTGATCAGTCTACAGAAACTCTTCTCTGTAGTTCTGATCCAACACAACCTCTAATCCAGTGATTCTCAACGTGAGGTTCGGGGACCCCCAGGGCTCCTTGAGGGGGTTCCAGGAGGAGGTCCCCAGCTATATGATTGACAGGAACCAAAATGGATCCTTACAGGTCTGCAACTCTGAGAGTGTACAAATGGAACCATATGGACCAGTTTAGTTCCACTCTCAGGGTTATGGGGATCCTTGAAATTAAAAAGTTTGAGAACCAAGCACTACTCTGATCCAACAGAACCTGTCCTCTGTGGTTCTGACCCAGCAGAACCTCTAGTCCAGTGGTTCTGATCCAGGAGGGCTGAGATTTACAGGCGGCTCAGAGAGGGACCCTCACGCCGGGCCCCCGTTGATCTACTGTAAACCTGCATGCTGCCTCAAAACAACATGTTTTATTAGTACATCTGCACTCAATAAGACAGGGAGAACACAGCGCACACACACACACACACACACACACGCGCGCGCACACGCACGCACGCACGCACGCACGCACGCACGCACGCACGCACGCACGCACGCACGCACGCACGCACGCACACACACACACACACACACACACACACACACACACACACACACACACACACACACACACACACACACACACACACACACTCAGAAAGAGAAAGAGATAGTAGGAAGAGAGAGAGCGAGAGAGAGAGCAAGAGAGAGAGCGAGAGAGAGAGAGAATGCAGGCAGCAGCTGTACTCCAGAAACATCTCAGACCCGCTGAGCCGTCTGCCTGTCTCTCTGATCCAAACGCATGTCTGTCTGTCTGTCTGTCTGTCTACTCTGTCTGTCTGGTGTCTGACTGTCTGTCCATCACACCGCCTCCCGAGTGTTCCTTTAACTCAGAGAGTACCGAACCAAATGGACCCGACAGGGGTCCATTTGGTTCCATTTGTACACTCTCTGAGTTACAAATAGACACTGTGGATTTTACCGTGTACTTTCTGTTTGCCAACGACCAGTGTGTTAGACTGGCAGGGACGTTACTTCACTACGACTCACTTGAAAATATTCTGTGTAAAGCAGTTATAGACGGTTTTGTCCCAAAACTCTCACGTTGCTATGGGGATGAGCCAAATATTATCTTCTAGTTAGCACAGGCTAACCGCAGTACGTAGCAGCTATCATCAACCAGTTTAGTAAGCTAGCAGTGTGAAAAGGATCGTGGAGATACGTATAATAAGCTCACAAGATCATTTCTCCCAATACTTTTTTTTGTGTGTGTGGACATTATAGACAGCTGACCAACAAGCCTTTTTTCCTTTATCACATGACTGGGGTGGAACATTTACTGCTATTGTTGTCAGTTTGAAGCTGTCAATAGGGCTGTATTTGTTATTGTAGTCATTTAACTGACTTGATACTTTGATAAGACACAAGGAAGAGGACAGACAAACTGAACCTGTGGCATTTTGGCATCAGGTCAGTCTCTCAGACCAACTCTTAAAGGCCTTTTTACGCACCTTGACAAACAATCCATACAAAAAAATGTAAATACTCGCCAGCGAATATTTCACACCAAAACACATGTTCTGTGTGTACTAGTTACGAACAACCCTTGAAAATATTTCGGCCAAATAAATCGCACACAAAAACAAAACGGCCACAATACGTAAGACTGATTTATGCATTTTGTCGTATGACATAGGATAAATTCAGCATTACTCCCACAATGTCCATATTTTAATGACTTGAACCCTACAATTTAACGGGGTCCTCCAGGGCTCTGGGTCTGCTACTTTTTCCCCTGCACCAAATCTCTTCACTGAATGTTCGCCCCATAATAGGGATGTGGTTAGGCGTGTAACAGTTTGTATTTTTTCCTTTCTGTGTGTGTGTGTGTGTGTGTGTGTGTGTGTGTGTGTGTGTGTGAAGCAGCTGTGATGCAGCTGTTAACCCCGCACACTGATCTCACCCCCCGCAACAAACACAACAAACAATGTCACTCATCCTTTCCCTTTAAAGCTACAATCCGTACATTTTCTGTCCGCTGTCTCCCTCTCCTGAGAGAGAGGTGTAATTGCAATGATGTCCGAACTACAATAAAGATGGCTCCGCATATACGGTAGTATCCAATCTGCTGCCCCATCTGTATAACTTTACAGACATTGCAGAAATACTACATATGGTATTGAGATAATCTACTATACAGATTGGTTAAAATAACATTTTAATCATTGAAATAAGTCCTTGATTGTAGCTTTAAATCTTGACAGCAGTGATGTTTTCATAATAGTCACTTTTCTAAAATAGCCACCTGAGACAGCAGTAGCTGTCAACGTGTTCATCTCTCACTTCATTCCAAACTAAATACTAGTCTTTAACCACTTAACCCCCTATATGCATAGTTGACCGGGGTCCCTCAGCGCTCTATACTCAATTCTCCAGTATTTCCCTCTACACCAAATCTCTTCACCAAAAACAGTCAATCTACAATCTGCTATTTTCACGGAATGTTCGTCCCAGAATAGGGATGCTAGGGTTAATGTGGTTAACATCTAAACAAGTGAGACAACTCTCAAATGATTCAGTGTAAAAACTGTTCTCTGTTCTGTACATCCATCCCATGTCTTCCACCTGAAGCCTAATTTCTACTCCATTTTACAAGGGCATTGCTTGATTTTTCAAAAAAAACAAAACGAAAAAAAAGAGAGGGCATTTTCCTACCCAATTCTCTTAATGTGGTTAACATACATTTTTTACTAAATTGATTCAAATGCAAAAAAAGCAGCGGCATGGATTCCCCCCACAGCCAACACCCGTCCAACCCTGACTGTCATATATAATGGACTGTGATTTGAGCTTCATCCAGTTGACCCCACCCTGCACTGACTGGCTACACTCCAGATCTCCTCTCTCTGTCTCTCTCTCGAGGTCATCTGCTGCAGTTTATCTGACAGCACTGCAGGTGCGTTGGAGATCACGCTGGCAGCCACAAACGCGGTCTGGAACATTCCCGTCCCGCTCTACGAGCAGTCGTGAGTTTGATGTCAAGATATCACTATAACAGGTAATAAATCATTGGATGGGATTTGTTTTCTCTCTCTCGCTCTCTGATATTTGGGGATATACTGTAGCTATCTGTATCCATTGCTGGTCGTTCAGACACAAGCATGAAGGGTTTGGTGTTTGAGACCTCCGGCACTGCTGGCTTTGAACGGCCACCATGACACCATGTGACTTGACAAGACACTGGACTTGGGACCCTAACCCAAAACCGTTACTTCTCAGGAAATGGAAAAAAGAACCTGTGTTCCAATGAATCCAATGTAGTTATTATTTAGTCACAAGCTCTTATTAATACATTTTTTGTTAAATATTTATAAAATCCACAGACAGACTTAACCATTTTCAACTCCCGATTTTGGGCATGTCATTATAGGCAAACATTTTCAAAATCGATGTGATTGTGATTTATGTCTGTGATTTCTGCCTGACAGCGACGATATCTTTTTAAGCATTTGCCACAAAAGCACATTGAGTTTCCCTGTGTATGGAATGTGCAATGTGAATAAGATTTAACGACGTGGCTTCCTGCTACAGTATATGCAATGAGTGGTGCATGCATGCACAATTACAGTGCATTCCAGTAGTGTTTGGTATATCCAAGTTGTCTGTGAAGAGATACTGTCATTACGTAATACCGCAGTGGTGGACAGTAACAAAGTACATTTACTTGAATACTGTACTACTTTTGCCGTACAAAAATAAAATGTACTTCGTAATTTGTACTTTTGAATACTTGAGTATTTACTTGAGTATATACTTTGTCCACCACTGTGTTTTCGATATCCAAGTTGTCTGTGAAGATATACTGTCATTACATAATACCATATCCTGTTCTCCATAGGATTTATTGGCACTTATCCAGGTTCTTAGAAAGCTGGACATCTTATAGCTTGTTAACATCACTGCTTTCTTTGTGAGTTCTGTTGCTACGGAAACAACGACAACAGCCTGTTCATATGTAGCCTTATACCAAAACATAGCCTTATACTAGTCGCTGTTGGGTGGAAACCATGTATGTCCAAAACAGTTGCTTTTCAGGAAAAGGAAAAAAGGACCTGTTCTCCAATAGATCAAATGTAGTTATTATTTAGTCACAAGCTCTTGTTAATACTTTACATTGGTTCAATATTTCTAAACCCCACAGTCAGACTAAAGAACTTTCACTTTAATATTATTATTTTCTGAAATGGCGTGTTGTGAGCTAGTAGATCTGCTATTTTCTCTACTTTTGTGTGACATAGTTGTATGATGAAGTAGGGCATTCATTTATGAAAACCCTAAAAAAGTTGAAATATGGAGATACAAGGTTTGTGCCAGACAGTGACAATATCTGGAATATTTTGTACATGTAAACACACTCACTGCATGTGATCTCCAACAGGTGTCTGTAGTTGTGTGTGTAGCCGCAGTAGCAGGTTAACCACATAAACCCTATACTGTAGTTACTTGACCGGGGTCCCCCATTGACCTATACCAGGCCCATTTCCTTTTTCCCTCTACGCCAAATCTCTCCGTTCCAGAATAGGGACGCAAAGGTTTATTTAACACAAGATCAGCCATGGTTGTCATACCATAACTGACACCCGAGATCTTAAAAATGTAAATCTCTGTAGACCTGTCGAACCCACTATTTGTAGATGTGCTATGTTACCAATGTTGGACTTTCCAAGTAATTCCTCTGATGTACGGTACAACAATGTGGCAACAACCATGCTGAGAGCAGGCTACTGCTTTGCTGCGGTCACACAAGTGCCGACAAAAGCTACAAAATGCCAAACTTGGCCAGCTTCATTGCTGCCGAGTCGCTGTTGAAGTGCTGCTCAAGCCACACTGCGCAAATGGAAGGGGTTAGATAACACAGAGAGCTAGTTAGTTCGTTTTTCTTCCATTTACGGAACAGAGCAAGACTTTTGGGTAGAGAGAAGGGGAGTGGAAATGCTGAAACAAAAACATATTATTGACTGATGGTTCACTGCGTCAGTGGAGCGCTGAAAAAAGTTGAGTCCAGCTCAACTTTGAATTGTGGTTCGTCATACCAATATGCAGCGACGTGTTGGGTAGCTTTATGCCGCTGGCTTCCACTGAAAATGACTTAGCCTGTTGCTTTGCATACACACAACACAGCATCATTTTCTTAGTTGACGGTGTGTCTGTCTGAGAAAACATCAAATTCTCTTTGAAACGTTGCATTCAAAGCCACAGGCAGGTGAATACAACATGTGTCACTTCTTATTCCCTTCGATGCGATGCACGCTGACATCCAGAAGTCACAGAGAACGGCTTAAAGTGTAATTCCAAGCAAAAAACATCACATGAATTATTTCCTTATTTCCTTTCCTCCACAAGAGCAGCGTTTGCAGCTGTAGAAAAAGGAAGAGGAAATATTGATCCATTGCATGTTTACATTTGAATAATTAAGTGGATGCTCTCATCCAGAGAGACTCGCTGCAACCACTAAAATCACCAATGTTCCCTTGTAGTGACAAGCATCACTTTTAGTTGATGGTGAGAAAGATCACTGCTAGGATCCAGATCCAACCAATTCCTTCCCTCCTGTGTCTTCCCAACGTTTCAGCATTCTCATCGAGACAAAGACCCAAAGGTGAGCAGACGTCTCTCCTTTTCGGAGGACACATGCACACAACGTGCCCTCAATAGAGATGTCTTCGATAAGCCTGATTAATACTTCATTACATGATGATCGAAAATGGCCTCTCTAACGATGGCGTCGTGAGATCCCATCGTGATCTTGTGTAGGTCGACAATTTTCGGAGCATAAATTAGGCTTTAGTAGACAAAGGTGAGTAGTGAGTTGAGCTGAGGGTCCCCGGGACTCGAGTGTCCATCCTGGGGGGTGGAGGAGGAGGGCACGGGGAGGGCGAGGGGCAGGTCGGGGAACTCCTGTGACAGGTTTGAAACGGGCGGCCCCACCACGCTGTAGGCCTTTAGGGTGGAGAGGCCGTTCAACACGGCGACATCCAGGAATGTCACGTGAAGGATGAAGGCCGAGGATGATGACGATGATGACGACGACGGGGGATCGGGGGAGGGGAGGGGGTCAGTGTCCAAGGAGTTCAAAGAGAGGCTCCCTCCCTCTGTCGCCGCCCCCACCGCGGGGTCTAGGTTGAGCTCCTGGTAGGGGTGTGGTGCCCCCGGCGCCGTGCTGTGGATGGTTAGAGTCCTTAGTCCAAACAGAGTCAGGTACTGGCTGGCCACCGGGGTCCCTCCGCAGAGAGCCAGCCGCAGGTGTCCCACGGTGCTACTGTTCAGCAGCTCGCCGAGCACCCACGGCTCTCGCAGCCACACCGTCAGCCCGCCGGGCTCCCTGAGGCCGGCGGAGGGCAGCGCGGAGCGCAGCACTGTGCGGCAGCTGCACAGCAGGTTGGCCAGAGGCTCGTTGCAGTCGCTGACGGGGGCGGAACAAGTGCAGTTGCGCAGGCTGGTCCCGTGGACGCCGGTGGCGAAGAGGAGCGTGGTATTGGCCGGCCGGGAGAGGGAGGAGGGCGAGGAGGCAGAGGCGAAGGCGGAGCTGGACGGGGGAGTGGTGTCTGTCGCCATTGTCGTCGGGGCGACGGGGGACGGGAGGAAGGACAGCCACAGTAAGCACGGTAACAGGGCAGAGGGGATCCTGTTTAAATACATACTCCAAATGGTGACCAGTCGGACTACATCTTCACCCAGCGACTGAACACGCGACCGCACCTGAAACACAAATAACAAATGGTAAATAAATGGTGCATTTGTACAGTAGCACAATCTGGATGCATTAGATTCATCCATTCACACACATTCACACACCGACAGCAGAGGAGAACATGCAAGGCGCCAACCTGCATATCAGGACAGGAGCAATTAGGGCTGTGTCTCTCAAGCTTTTTATCATTTTATCCTTTTGACAGATATGTCGCTATACAAATATATGTTTAAGTAAGTATATTATGCGTATTTGTAAATACAAGATACCACTCAAGTGTCTTACTACTCAAGGACTCTTCAACATGCATGCAGCCAGGAGGAGCTGGAAATAAGGTCTTATTTTGGCCAAAAGAGGCCTCGGTCTTCTCTCAGCTCTTTCAGCTACCTTCTTTTGGACGTTGGTCTGTCCACTCAGTGAAGTTTTGGCCTTCTATGAGTCACTCCTAAACATCCAAAGAGTATCCGTCCAATGATCTCTTCTTGTCCATCTATCACAGACACACCCTGTTCTAGAAATAACATCGTACTATTGACAGTACAAATACCAAGCATCGTGATTTGGTATTTGTGATATCACAGCTTGATATGACACCGCTACCTGTGTCAGATGAGATCTGAACTCAGGAATGATTTATCTGTCTTGCTGCACTTTCACATACTGTCCTCTATGACTCACTTCTCTACTTTCATTTTCTGTAAGTTCGGTCTTTACACTCATTGACACACTTCCGCTCTTCCTTCCCCGGCCCTCACACACATTCACACATGTAGTAGAATACAGAGAGAGAGAGAATGGTGACTCTCTCTCTCTCTTCTCTCTTGCAAGGACTGGTGTCGGCCTGCCTTAAGTCTAATTCATACTTTGTCGCACGATGGTGCATAAAACTATCAGCCCTATAGAATAAGCTATTTTTGACGCGCGACCAGGGTTGCATTGTTCATGGGACAGCCTTGCATGCCGTGCAGGAACCTATTTGACCAGGAGCACGCGCAGGCACACGCATAGATTTAAAACAACTTTAAATTCACATCTCAACAAAGTTTGCAAAGGCTCCCGACTCACACCAGGTGGATTAACATAGGAATGAGCCTAGATGCACATCAATTGTCCATTGTGTGACCTGTAGTGTAGGTGTTAAGCGAAGTGCATGTCACATCATTAAAATAGAGTGCAACCACGTTCCAATTCAGCATCGCAACACTGTGCGCGACCGTCATGCGATGAAGTATGAATCGAGCTTCACACTGAATTCACACCAGCAGCGGTATTTAGCTTCCGCAAGGAGCGACCGTCACTTTACCCACTGTGGCAGGATGCCGAGCCAGCAAAGGTTGATGTTTCAACTTCAAGTTCAACGTTGTGTTTCAAGACTACGTGAGATGGACAGAAACGGACTACTGCATGTAAGTAGCGTAGATTGATAACGTTTTAAACTAGCAGTTGTAGATGTGAAATTAATCAAGATTGAGCAACTATTTCTTACCTAAAATGTATAGACTGTTTACAAACAATCTGCCAGGGACAACTTCGGACAAGCCTCGATTGTCTGTACTTGTCCTCTCTGTCAGTGAGCCCTCCTACTGGGCACAGCTGCTCGCTTTGATCTGTTCAGAGCAGCAGAACTCTCACTGGACCACAAACTGGCTTATTTAGGAGCATGTCATAGGAGCTATGGCCAGGCTCAAGCCCTGGTGGTGTGAATTCAGCGCTAGGGTTGAGCACGCCTATTACAAAACAGTGCACAGTGTCTTGAAGTGTGGGAATGGTTTTGTGTACGGTGGGGGATACAAGAGATCTTATTTTCTTTTTCATTTTGACAGTAGACTACTGTTTTAATGTTTAATGTCTTGCATTTTGTTTTCTTATGTTGTATTTTTTTCTGTACATGTTCCTTGCTTATTTTCAGGTGCATCCCCCCCCCCCCCGCCCCGAATTGTTCCCTTTAGTAATTTATGTAATAAAGGAATCAAAAACATTCTCTCTCTCTCTGTGTCCTATGGTAACCTGTGTCTGATTTACATCTGTGTTTTTAAAGCGTTACAGCGACCAGCATGAGGCTGAAACCAGCACTGTGTTTCCAGTCCAGCCCACATCTCCTCCCTCTCTCTCTCTCTCTCTCTCTCTCTCTCTCTCTCTCTCTCTCTCTCTCTCCCTCTCTCCCTCCCACGTCATTCAGACCAATTTTGCTTCCCAGCTTTAACAGGGCCAGAGGTCCTTCCAGGCCCCGAGCTACTGCCGATGGCATACGGCTGTCCATAAAAGTGCCTGCGCTTTGGCTGGAGAGTGCGGTGAAAAAAAAGGGGAAAAAAAGAAAAGCCAGCGGCCGACCACATTAAAATCACTCAGGAAAAATAAAACAGTGGCGTCTTTCTTCTGTCGTTTAGGAGCGGAGGAGAAATGGGATGAATAAACCGCCTTGACTTCCAGAGTCAACATCTTACTTCTCTTTTTCATCTCTCTCTCTCTCTCTCTCTCTCTCTCTCTCTCTCTCTCTCTCTCTCTCTCTCTCTTTCTCTCTGTCTGTCTGTCTGTCTCTCTCTCGTTCTCTCAATCTCTCAATCTCTCTGTCTCTGTCTCTGTCTCTCTCTCTCGCGCGCGCTCGCTCTCTCTCTCTCTCTCTCTCTCTCTCTCTCTCTCTCTCTCTCTCTCACTCTCGCTCTCTTTCTCTCTCTCTCTCTCTCTCTCTCTCTCTCTCTCTCTCTCTCTCTCTCTCTCTCTCTCTCTCTCTCTCTTTACCCAATGTTTTGACTGGCAGGGTGGCAGGACAAAATGTACTGGGTTGTCTGAGAGCATGTCTGGAAACAAATCCACAGGGTGTTTTCTGGTGCCCATGATGGGGTTTATGAACGCCCCGGTGCCAGGCCAGCCTTCCTTGTGCTCAGCACAGCCGTGATGGCGCGCAGTCAAATCTGGATCGCTTAATGTTCGTCTGAAAGTGTCAAAATGAACCCAAGGGTTATACATTTACGCCCCCTCGGTTTTGACAGTGGACTGTGTGGAACTAAGAGGTAGATTCATGGTCTCCACATCAGCCTCTTTTTTACATTAGTCAGGATAACACCACGTCACCGGACTGGACGAGTGTCATTGTGTCACTAACCCTGACCCAGAATCAGTTTTCATTTCTTCGACTAAAACTACTGTATGACGAAAAATTATGAGATTTGTTTTTGTCGACTAAATAAGCTGTAGATTTAGTGGACTAGGATCTTATGATATTTAGTCAACTAAAACTAAAACATTTCAGGTGATTAAAATATGACTAGAACTAAATGGAATTGTATTCAAAAACTAAATCAGACATTTCTGTCAATATTAACACTGCCCAGAATCTTCCAGGACCAGAAACTTTCCAGAACCTGTGTTCTGTGATGTTTCCATTATAACCAGAACCACCCCTGAAGGAGGAGGTAATGCCACATCATTAAATACGTGGCACATTGTGAGCTTGTAGATCAGCAATATCTGCTATTTTAAATAAAATAAAAATGACAATAACAAGTTCTGAGTTCTGAATTCTCCCAGAACTCAGGGTTAGCACTACATCCTAGACTCTACTAGATTCTTAGAACCTTATCTGAAACCGAGTCGCAACAAAATGAAAACAAATCCAAAACCTGTTAAACACGTTTCATGGCACGGCACGGTTCGCTTTGATAGTTCTGGTAGTCGAAATGAGCCATTAGTGAGAGTACAAACTAAAGACACCAGTTCTAATCCCATCTGTCTCTACTTCAGGGTTGAGAACCTACGCTCACACTGGCAGCCCAAATCTGATTCTTGACCTATCCAGATTGGGATCAGATTTATTCTATCAAGTCTGCACAACAACAAAAAACACACATGAAAACAGATTTTTCGGAATCAGATTTGTACGACAGAGTATAACTGAAGCATTACTCACACCTACAGTAGGTTAATTACATGTCGTTACCACATCAAAGAAAGGAAGAAAGGTCGGCGATGTCTGAATGCACAAATCCAATCTGATCACTTGCAAAATAACAGTCAGCCCTGAAGATCAGTTCTTGCCTGCTGTCTGAACAAAGTGATCTTGTGTCCAAAAAGGTTGGCCGCCCCTGTACTGGTTTCTCCTTCTCATTCTTCAGTGTGCTTCTCCATTCAAGTATGAAGTCATGTTATACTGTAGAGCCTTTCATAAACACAAGGTCTGCTCCGTTTACAGTAGCACAGTGTTTATGTACACATCCGCCGGTACACACTCAAATCGGCGGCTCACCATTAGTCCCACGGCCCATTATTACAGGTTAAGCTTTAGGCTTAGTTATAAGGGTTAGGGTTAGGCCTAGGCTTATAGTTGTAAGGGTTAGGCTTGGGTTTGGGCTTAGTTATAAGGCTTAGGCTTAGGCTTAGTTATAAGGGTTAGGCTTAGGCCTAGTTATAAGGGTTAGGCTTAGGCTTAGTTATAAGGGTTAGTGCTAGACTTAGTTATAAGGCACGCCGTCTGACCAGTTGGACCAGTTGGACCCACAGATCCTCACTGCTCATTTCACTAGATGGTTACAAATGGATAAATGAACACTGACTGTGTATGACCTTTCAACCTGCTCTCGCCATCTCTCCTCACTCCATGTTGTGCGCTCTCTCTCTCTCTCTCTCTCTCTCTCTCTCTCTCTCTCTCTCTCTCTCTCTCTACTCATGATTTAATCATCCTTTCTCCAGCTGTTCAGGTCTCAGCCTTTCTCTCCCACACCCTATCATCCTGTTTATCCTCTTTACCGCTCTCCTTCACCCTCTCTCTCTCTCTCTCTCTCTCTCTCTCTCTCTCTTTCTTGCTTCTATTCTCATCTCTCTTCTCTGTCTCTCTATCGGCCTGTCTGTGTCATCTCTCTTTCCCTCTCTCAGTTTCCTTTTTGCTCCTTCAGTCTAATCCCTGAAACGGGCTCCAGCTGCAGAACCGGATGCTGGGAGAGAGAGAGAGAGAGAGAGAGAGAGAGAGAGAGAGAGAGAGAGAGAGAGAGAGAGAGAGAGAGAGAGGTGCAGTGCTAGACGTCTCCAGCCTGTTAAAGGAACAAGGCATTCCTCTGACATCATGTTCCACATGCAGCCGCAAGCACCCACCCTAATCCTCTCTCTCTCTCTCTCTCTCTCTCTCTCTCTCTCTCTCTCTCTCTCTCTCTCTCTCTCTCTCTCTCTCTCTCTCTCTCTCTCTCTCTCTCCTCTCTCTCTCTCTCTCTCCCTCTCTCTCTCTCTCTCTGTCTCACTTTCTCTCTCTATTGCTCAGCCTCATTCCCTCTCTTTCTCAACACTCCCTTTCTCTTTTCTTAAGCCCCTCTCATTTTGCAGTGCAATAAATCAACTGTAAATCATTTGGAATTTTCTCAATCAACAATATAAAATTCATGCATAATACAAAGAAATATTTGTTCCTTAGTAGACTAATGATTATGAGTAAAAAGTGTGCCTACAATTGCAAATTGCAGCTGTATCCTCTGTCTCTCTCCCTTTCTCTTATTCTTCAACAAAATGACATAATTGATCAATCAATCATTCACTCTCAGACATGAATTTCAACCTCATTTCAGCCACATTATTACAATTACAAAGTCAGCCTACTATCTCCTTAACATATATAAAGGATTAAATTGCTTATGTCTCAGCAAGAGCAAGAAGTGGCTTTACACATCTCCCTAAACAATCGATCAGATGACTGCAGTTGATTCAGAACACTGCTGCTTGAGTCCTTACTAGTGCCCAGAAAGTAGATCATATCACCCCTGTCTGTCTGTCAAAGAATTGATTTCAAAACACTGCTTTTGGTTTATAAAGCATTGTATGCTTTAGTACCAAAATACATGTCTGATCTTGTGCCACATCATGAACCATCCAGACCTCTCAGGTCGTCTGGGACAGGTCAGCTTTCTGAACCTGGAATCAGAGCTAAACGTGGAGAAGCACTGTTAAGGCTGAAAACGTTTTATTGAGTTTAATATAAACTAGACCATACCCGGTGAAAGGCGCAGGTGAAAGTAGTTTCAAAGTTGGGGTTAATGCACGTCCTGTCGCGCGGTTTCTCCCCCGCGCGCGTCCCGTCGTGGCTCCCCCCCCCCCCCTCCCCGTCATGGCTTCCCCCCCTCCTCCCCGTCGTGGCTTCCCGTCCTCCTCCCCCCCGTGGGTCGCGTACTCGCGTTGCGTCACCCCTCCCCACGGGCGTATATATATATATATATATCAGCACAGAGAATGGCCGAGAACAGACAGTTTATCAGGGATCGAAAGTGAGTGTGTACTGTGTAGTGCAGTGGTTCTCCAACGTTTTTATGTCAAGGACCCCCAAATTGACACTTGTTAGCCCGCGGACCCCCATTTGATAGATATGCCAGGGACCCCCATAAGAGACGTCTTTTTTTACGGCTCTAGCAGTGAATCTTAACCATTTTAATTTCAAGGACCCCCAGTTTGACATGCATTAGGGCTATGGACCCCCATGTAATGGCATTTCTATGTCTTGGACCCCAATTTATATAGTAAAGTCTATGTTTATTTAACTCTGAGAGTGTACAAATGGAACCAAATGGACCCCTTAGAGTCCATTTGGTTCCATTTGTACACTCTCAGAGTGACAGACCCATAAGGGTCCATTTGGTGCCTAATCTATCATTTAGCTGGGGACCCCCTGGAACTCTGGACCCCACTTTGAGAACCAATGGTGTATTCGTGTGTACACACACACGCACATCCCGTCGTGGAGGCACAGAACACAAACACCCGCGCATATAACAGGCGGAGCCGTCCCCCGTCGGGAGCGCGCACAAACACAGACACAGACACACACACACACACACCACGGTACATCCTCCCGTCGCGAACACACACACGGGCGTCGCGTGTGTGTGTATAAAGTACAAATAAAGTACATTGTGACACGTGGCTCCCTAACGTGCATGCGCACGTTCGTGTCCACGCATACACGGCCGCGGACCCAAGTTGCAATTGTGGTGCGATCAGATTCATCTCCCCCCCAACCCACACACACACAGCACGGAGAATGGCGTACACACACACACACACACACACACACACCACGGTACATCCATGCGGCCCGTGGCCTGTCGCAAACACACACGGGCGATCATCTCCCCCCCCCCAGCCCCCAGCCACACACACACCACGGAGGCACGATGCTACTCCCCCCCCGTCCTCGCAAACACACACACACACACACACACACACACACACACACACACACACACACACACACACACACACACGAAACACAGCAGAGTTTTTGACGCACACACGCTCACTTTTAGATCCAGTCCTATTTTAAAAGTCTGCGTATGGGGGATGCACGTATCCGCGCGCCTCGTGTAGCCGGTGTCTCCCGGTTTGGCTCCAATGGGAAACATGGCCACAGGCTGACTAAGTAAGCGATTTAAACGGGTAGTTTCGCTGGCGACCTAAAATATTATGCAGCCGACCAAACCTTAAACATCCGTGCGGTTTAGAATCTACCATTAGTTTTGGGATACGATGTATACAAAAGGGTAAACAGCGGAGCCTTGGCGGACGTTCGCCCGATCCTGGAAGAGAACGACATAGAACCGTTCTTTATGGAGCTAATGTGCATCGTGTGTGGGGGAAAAAATCTGGAGTGTTGACTTTAGTTTCCACAGTAGAGAGTGGGCGGGGTCTATGGTGTAGCGTCGGCGTCGGTGTTGCCATGTCCGCCGATTGTAAGCGCTTTAGGGCCAATGTTGGTGGTATAGGGTTCGTTTGGTTTGGCCTCGTTTTCATAGACCTTGCTGCTTGTTTCTCTCGCGAAACCTGGCACCAACCACGCATGCGCAGTTTGATCAAGAGACCACTCTACCACCAACCACCACCACCACCACCACCACCACCACCACCGTGAGCTTACTAGAATTATAATAGGATATATATATATTTTAAATACATTTTTACTTATTTATGTTTTATTATATTCAAAAGTCCTTTTATAATGTTTATTTTGCACTGTCTTGATGTCTTGACCACTTAAACCCCAGCATGCCTATTGTGGAAATAGCTATTGCAGAAAATAGACTCCGGTCAACCATACAGGTTTTAAGTGGTTAATGCTTAATGTTTTGTGTAAAGCACTTTGAATTGCTGATGAAATGTTTATGAAATTTGCTATACAAATAAATGTGCCTTGCCTTGCCTTACAGACAAATGATCGTTTTATGTGAAATGTGGCAACTTGTCTCGAGACCAGTGGCTTCTGATAGATTAAGAGAGACAGTTGAATGCAGGAGTAGATCAATGTATTGCAAATAGCAGAGTCAAGTGCATACTGTATTAGGAGAGGAGATGAGAGGAGAGGAGAGGAGAGGAGAGGAGTGGTGGGGTGGGGTGATGTGGGGCGAGGAGGGAGGAGGAGAGGAGGAGAGGCGAGGAGGAAAGTCATGCTTATTGCATGTTTCAAGTTTGTTCTAGCTATGTGTGATAATAAATAACACTCAATAACACTCAATAACACTCCTCAGAGAGGAGTGGAGAAGACACATGAATCAGACGCACAATAAGTAAATCATCTTAATAAGTAACATAACATAAGGTTCCATAATAAGGCTGACTGCAGTCAGCATAACTGTTACTTACAGGGAGGTTAGTGGTGTCTGTCAGGGAGGCATCATGCTGCTGCACTCTGTGTTCAGACACACTCACACTGCTTCCCGCACATCTGTCTGTAAGACCTGAACCTCTGGCTGAGAGAGAGAGAGAGAGAGAGAGAGAGAGAGAGAGAGAGAGAGAGAGAGAGAGAGAGAGAGAGACTATCAGAGAAAGACACAACGAGTAAGAGTGACAGAAAGAGAGACAGCGAGAGGGAGATAAGTTGAGAGAAACAGAGAGACAGAAATAAAGTGAGTGAAACGGAAAGAGAAAAATTGGTAGAATATGAGTACAGAGAGATGTACAGGGAGAAAGAGAGAGAAACACAAGAGAGAGAGAGAAAGATAAAATGACTTACTGTCTGTACAGTTCTCAGCTCTGACAGCATTAGAGACGCAAACCTCTGTCCATTTTCTACGCATGTTCCTCCATTTCTCTTCCTTCCTCCCTCCCTCTCTCTCACTCACTCTCTTTCTTTCTCATCTTTTCCCTCTCATTCCCTCTCTCCTCCTCTTCTGGCATGTGCCCCACATTTTTCCTCCCTCAAGTTAGTGATTTATAACAATATGCTGCTGTGTACTGCCCTCTTCTGGAGGAGGAAGGTTACCACGCCTCCAGAAGCCTACTGTTCCTATACCAGAACCCATAGAGTTTCTGTTTTTTTGTTCTAATAAGAAGAACTGCATCAAGAGTAATTGACATTCTAATTCTTAGAATTGTTAGAAACAAGACCACGGAAAAATTGCTCCAAAATGAATGTTGAAAATGATTGACAATAATGTCATGACATGCTAAAAATTGGAATTGAAATACATTTTTTTTTATATATGCAGATTTTCTTTTCTTTTCTTCTTTAAAAACATTTATTTTCCTCTCATTTCCAATTGGAGCTGAACAAGGGAGAAAATGGCAGGGGGGTACAGCTTGTTTTGGCTTTTGTGGAAAAGAAATTCACTGAAAGTCGTCAGGTCTTTCCGTGGGTTTTAGACAAACAAAAAGTATTAACAAGCTTGTGACTAAATAATAACTTCATTGTATCAATTGGAACAGGTTCTTTTTTCCATTTTCGGAGAAGTAACAGCTTTGTACATACAAGGTGTCCAACCGATAGCAACGATAACCAGTTTTTACGTGGTAGTTTGACATTTAACCGATTCAGTTTAATGTTGGGTATAGACAGTTTTCTACAATAGAATGGAATATATCTCACATTTTCTATTATATGGAGATGTGTACAGTACACTGGTCTACAGCTTTTGTTTGTGTAAATAAATGACACAATCTTGTGTCATTTATCTCTTCAGTCTCTTCAGATATTCATATTAAACATTCTAGATTGTGACCTATGTGCTATTCTAATTAGAAACCAGAATTTTTATTAATTTGCAATTTCCTGACAATTTTAGATTAACCACAGGAATCATCATCATTATATGTAATCTAGAGGTCAAAATAGTGGAAAAACGAATATTAAAATGTTTATTCCCCCCCCCCCAAAAAAAAAAATCAAGGATGATGATCTTGCTGATTTGTCATACTGTGAAGTTTCCAGAAATGTATAATTTTCCTAATCCTATTTTTTTTTTACGAAATTACAGGAGCGACCGGACTATCTAGAAAACAAACACTTTTTAATTGATGATCTTATAGTTAATTATAAGCTAATCTTTAAGCACTTAACCCCTTCAACCGTCTAGACTTAGAGAACCGGGCTTAAGTTACAACTGTAGGCTACTTTGACCGCTTTCTTTCATCTACAGCAAATCTCTTTGCAAAAAATTGCCGTTCTACAAACTCACAATGCGTCATGCTTGCGACACGTTGTGAGCTAGTAGATCGGCTATTGTTGGTGAATGTTCCCCCTAGAAGCATGATTAGACATAAAGAGCAATGGGACACTTAATGATGCATATCTGCCAGAATACAACGTCTATACCAAACAGTGAGACAGGGTGAAAGTGGGGGTGGGATTGCCACCATCTACACAGCAAAGTTTAATTGTACAAAGGTTGACGTGGGAAAGTTCTCATCCTCTCAATATCTTACCCTTGAGCTTCAAGCTGAACCAGCTGTACTTTTTATTACGATATACAGGGCCTCTGAGGCACATATCACTATTTCTCCCACAATTCTCAGAGCTGACTGCTGGCATTATCACAAAATATGACAGATAATTTTCAATGGAGATTTCAACATTCACATTAACAGTGTTGACTCAGAAGAAGTCACAGAAATCTTATCATTTGGCCCCAAAGCAAAAACGGATAAGCTCTCTAACCAGTTAACCCATTATATTTCATTGACTAGAGTCCCACGGTGGCCCCCTCCTAATTTTCCCTCTACACTAAATATCTTAGCCAAAAACATCCGATCTACAAGCTCACAATGTGTTGTGTTGCAACCTGCTCTGAGCTTGCGAATCTGCTATTTTTGGTCCAAGTGTTAAAACGCTTGGCAATCTGACTCCCTTGATCAAATCTGAAGTAACAAGCCAAGGTGTTTGAATTCTAACACTTTAAGAGAGACTCTTAAAGTACTTCTACTTGTTTTAAATCTCTCAACTGGTTAGGGACGGTCTACATCACAGACTTTTTTATTTTCCTTCACGAGCCCTTAGTTCCCTACCTGCAGGCTAGCTAGTAATGCATACGGTAATCTCTCAAGACTAACCTGTCAGCACCACTGCCTTAAACATGTAGTGTTGTTGTTAGTAGGGATAAACAAAGAAGCACCCAGGAGGAAGTGGACGAAGAAAGGGAAAGAGCCAAACCAAGTTGCTGTTTCTACACAAAAAAGGAGGTGGTGCCCCCAGAGGAAAAAACAAAGAATTCGTTTTTTCTTTTTCCTTTTTTGGGTTCCCAGATTGTGGGTTCACAATGGGTTCCCAGATTGTGCATAAGGTGATGGAACACCTTAAATAAAGAGATTAGAGAGACAGGCTACGAAGGGAGGGACAGACGTACTGGTACGTGTAGTTGATCTACAGGTATAAGTCAGTGGAAGGCCCCCAAACTGATATGTAGCCTATGTTGCCACGGATACATAATGATAGATAGCCTTGGATCAAGACTGTCATAGGTCAGTCTTGTATCAAGGCTAAATGATAGCTGCGCTCCTCTGCTGCGCTATCCTCTTAGAACAAAGACATTAAACAAGTGATGGTCGCACTCAGGGTGACAAGAGTGAGTTTGTTTCTTTTATTTCTCCAAGTCTTCACAAGAAAGGACAAACGTTTCGGCTATCCAGCCTTCGTCAGTGTTTAGAATTAGGGGTATCTGATAATTCTCCTCTTCACTTGTCTGCTCCTCTTTAAAAGGAAGCAGATACCGATTTCTAAATCCTGACGAAGGCTGAATAACTGAAACGTTTGTCCTTTCTTGTAAACTTGTAAAGAGATGAAGAAATAGAATAAAATATCTTCTCACCCTGAGTGCGACCTGTCACTTGTTTAAATGTCACACAGACATAATGCCATGTTGTGTTAACCTTTTTCAAAATGATTCAACATTGTACACAATTGTGACCTGTTTAATGAAGATAAAACCTTTGTTTTAATTTTCACCTTCTCCCTTGTTGCTGAAAATGCCTCTGCAACACACAAACACACACACACACACACACACACACACACACACACACACACACACACACACACACACACACACACACACACACACACACACACACACACACACACACACACACACACACACACACACACACACACACACACACTCTCTCTCTCTCTCTCTCTCTCTCTCTCTCTCTCTCTCTCTCTGACTTACTGTACCTCTCCAGTAAGAAGTGTGGTCCTGTGTGGAACACCTCACTGCGTCTGTTCCTGCAGCAGAGAGCAGGGAGCTCTCAAATCTCCAAGGATGGGATCAGGAATGTCTACTGTATGTAAAGTTCCCTTCCCTCTCGCCGAGTTTATATAACCTGTTGTATGACTACAGTACGTTTAAACCGGGATTCGCTGTTTTCATCCCTCCTACTCTGCTTCTCTCTGCTGTCTGTGTAATAGGCTGGCCCTTTCTGCCACTCAGCTCTGCTTTCATCCCTTCTGACCCCCCCCCCACCCCCAGTGTTGTGTGGTACCCATGGCAACCCAGCCAAAGCCTGTTGTCTTGCCAGTCCCATTATTAAACCTCCGGCCATCAAACATTCACTCACAGAGGGAGGTGTTATTTAACCACAAGAACCCCGGCATCCATGTTCTGGGGGAAACATTAGCCATAAATAGGTGATCTACAACACGTTGTGAGCTTGTAGATCTGCTATTTTGGCAAATGGAGTTGTACATGGTGAAACATTAACGTAACTTCTGCAAATGATCTGTCAACTTGGAATTTATATACTACAGTATATCATGCACTTTGGAACCTGCAAATAGTTGTGTGGAAGTTTCACCATGTAAAGCCAGCCTCATGAGCAATTCTCTTCACTGTTTTGTGTAGAAGGAAAAAGCGGTCCAAGAACAGAGCCAACTCAGGGAGTCGAACCCGCGACACGCTGTCAGGCGTCCTGCATGTACTGTACCCCAGCTGCTCTATAAAGAAGAAGAGGAAATGGTTAGAAATACAGGGTTAGAAAAACAAGGAACTTATACAGACATTTTGAAGTGGTAGAAACTGGACATCAAATGAGGATGTACTAGCAATGACGTGTGTGTGTGTGTGTGTGTGTGTGTGTGTGTGTGTGTGTGTGTGTGTGTGTGTGTGTGTGTGTGTGTGTGTGTGTGTGTGCGTGCGTGTGTGCGCGTGCGTGCATGCGTGCGTGCGTGCAAGAGTTAATCTGGGACACAGGAATGCTTAGCTCGGCTTTTAACAATGCTCAATGCAAATTGCAGAAGTACAGTGCATGTTTTGATCACTGTCATTTCTGTGGTATTAATCTTGAAGGGCTTTGCCAGCTACGTTTTGGAAGTGTACAAATCAAATGCATAATTCCAATTGTTATCTTTACCACTTAAACCCACAATGTCTCGCAAGCTTGTAGATCTGCTATTCTTGCAATGTGCGCCTATTTTCACTGAATTGCTGATTATAACATGCCCAGAATACGGATGCCAGAGTTCATGTGGTTAAGCACTTGTAATAGCAATAGTAGAAGTAGTAGTAGTGGTGGTATTAGTAGTAGTAGTAGCAGCAGCAGCAGCAGCAGCAGCAGCAGCAGCAGCAGCAGCAGCAGCAGTAGTGGTAGCAGTAGTAGTATTGTGAGTAGGACTAATAGCAGTTGTAGCAGTAGTAGAATTATCCTGCAACCATGCACAGTGGCAAAACAGTATACACCAACATTGTAGGAAGTACAGTAAAAATGTTAATGTTTCTGGGAAAGTATGCTTGTGTATAATCTATGGCTGATAGATATCATCGGGGTCTGGTACGCGTCTCAACACAGGCTTATAACTTATTCCAGTATAAACACCTTGATAAATGGAGCGTTCATGGACACAAATCGTGTTGCGTGTTCAGATCTTTCTAGGCAGCAAGTGGGATTATGGTGTTTGCACATATTTCACTAATCTGTGCACTCTCTTTTCACATTATTATATTATATTATATTATATTTAGAACATGTTATAACAAGTATAATGATCAAATATATAATATAAGTATATGATCATATGTATGAACATGTGATCTTTTGTTCATACTCTAGCGATTATTGAGAAGGAATCCGTATATATTCATGTTTCATCTACCATCTCTTTACACATAATGCCCTGTTGAATGATTGTTTGATCTACTGTACTCTACTGTACTCTAGATGCAGGCTACTTTACTATATTATTTACAATGTTGCATGCATGGGAAAACTGCACAGTAACAGACATATTTCCATTGTCAAATCAATTTTATTCGTACAGAGCAATTCATAGAAGCTAATCTCACAATGTGCTTCACATTAAAAGAAAACTAAACAGATATACAAAGAACAGCCCCCATCCCCCCACCCACAGATACATGTATATGTATAGGACTACATACATACATATACATACATATGTATGTATTATGTTACATACATAAAAACAGTTCATAAGGCCTGGGCCGCGGCATGGCGGTCCAGTCACCCTAGGCTGCAATGCCAGCCTGACAGCATGTCGCGGGTTTGAATCTCGATCCCGACGACCGTTGCTATGTGTCACTCCCCATCTCTCTCCCCATTTCCTGTCAGTCTACTGTTCTATCATTAAAGGCATAAAAGCCCAAAAGCAAATCGTTAAAAAAAAAAAAATTACATAATTGGTAAATAGTGCATTTAGCTGCCTTTCTCCACAGCATTTTTTTTTTCAATAGTATTTTTATTGATTTTTTTTTTTACACAAAGACAAAACAAGACAAGACAAGACAAACAGCTCAGCTCATACACGTTATAAAAGGACAAGGACACGGATACAAATATAGATTACACATACTTACAATGGACCAAAAGATAACACAATATATATATACATGATTTGGTGCTTGAAATTACACAGATGGGTTCTCCACAGCATTTTACAATGTGCAATACACCCAATCACCCACACCCACACACACACACACACACACACACACACACACACGCGCTGGAGCATTCAGGGGTTCAGTCTTGCTCAAGGAAAGCCCCACATCCTGTAGTGTTTGCTATAGAACTGAATCAACTGATGCTGTAGATTTGTCAATTTGGGGGAGTCTTGTTCCTTCATTTTGACACTGACAGAATCTTTCTGATGGACCACAATAAAGAGATGAAAAACACTATAAATTGATGTCATTTCTAGTGAAATGTTTATATTTCCTGAACACCAAAGTATTCCAAAAACACTGCACTATATGTTTGCTATTTCTCTTTGTCTTTACTTAGTCGACAGGCTGAAAGGGGGAAAACAGACTGACTGACTTACTTTTGATAGAAATCCCAATCCCGGCCAGTACGACAACAGCAACAATACAGCAAGCAATGACAATGACCTGCATGGTAAACAAATCTGAACAAACAAGAACAAAAGGAAAAATTTTAACAAACAACATTAGGATAATCGTAGGTTGCACCAACAGTTATTAAGTTAAGCATGGTATTGTTGATGCACAACTTCATTTTAAGCATTGCTTCACAACTCAGGGATTAAAACCATAACCTACAGTATTTATTGACCTGTGATAAACATAAACAATGTTACTCTCTTGAGCCTAATGACTAGTGTTACTTTTTTATTCCCTTTGAGAGAAAAGTGGCATATACAGTACCTACTGTATGTTATGCCGGTTACACACTACACAATGTTTTACTACAGTAAATACGCTTGTGTGGACAGAGAAGGTTTACATTTAAAATGCTGTTTTACAATTCATGCCTTTTTTCTATCAATTAGTCACCCCATGGAGACTTGAATTCATGGATATTTTTTGTTTTTTGTCGCATTCCTAGGTCAATAATTTGATAGACTGAGAGAACGAGAGCAATCCATGGTCTCGAAGGGCGGATCCAAACCCAGGCGCCCGGAGCAGTGCGCGTCCTCCGATTGCTTCACCAATCTATGTCCCCGCCTCCCCCCCCCCCCCCCCCCCCGGTCTGTGCATGGAGCACGCTGACGTCACCAAATTTAGAGCGACGCCCCTCTGCACTCTGGTTGGTTAGGAGTTAACAAGGTCCTAAGACCATCGTTCCTGCACCGTTCGCCCAGACTTTTTTTCTTTTGAAACAAAAAAAAAAGGCTGGGTTTCCGAGGCTAATAATTTGATGACCGACAGCGGTTCCGGTAGGAGACACAAAGAGTCCGCCTACCGGTCCGCTGGTCATCAAATTATTGGCTTAGGAATGCGACAGTAGTGGTACAAAAAAATATCCATGAATTCAAGTCTCCATGGGGTGACTAATCGATAGAAAAATATCATTATTTGGGTGAACTATCCCTTTAAACATACTTACAAAACTCAACACAACTGAAAACAGATAAAAAGGAACATTCCATGACCTCCCGAGGCCACAGGGGCCCTAAAAAATGATAAGGGGTTCAGTGTGATTATTTCCTCTTGTTGTCATAGTGACTGACTTTATGTAATTTACCTGGAATAACTTGTGTGGCTTCTATAGTCTGGTTGGAGGTGGGGTTGTAAACCAGACATGTCACAGATTGAGAATTTGCTATGCTGATCTCACTGGTGACACTGTAGGTTCCATCTGTTGGGTCAGAGGTCACGTTGAGATTGGCTTCATCGGGCTCCAGTTCAAGGCCATCTCTGGTCCATGAGACTCGAGGTTCAGGGAAACCTCCATGGGTGTTGCAGGTTGCTGTCTCTTCTCCAAGATTGATCTGGGGTGTCTGGAACGGTGCTGCATGAAGTTCGGGAGGAGGTTTAAATGAATGAATGCATGTATGTGGTCGTACTTGTGGTGTGTGTGTGTGTGTGTGTGTGTGTGTGTGTGTGTGTGTGTGTGTGTGTGTGTAAATTATATATCATGCTCTATGGAACCTGCAAATAGCTGCGTGGAAGTTTCACCATGTAAACTTTGTAAAGCCAGCCTCATGAGCAATTTTCTTCACCGTTGAAGTTCTGTCATTAAATGTAATCATGCAATTCAGTAACTGAACTGAATTGAGCTGAAGTCGCTAAGCTGGAATGAATTAACTTCCCCTTGGCCTGGGAAGATGCTATGCGTTTGGTCTTCAGGCAGAGGCTCTGAGCCACCCTGCTACACTCACCTCCCCTTGAAACCCGATCCGGGTCACCGCACCAATGTAATTCCAGGGATTTGAACCCAGTTCTCCCATGCGGGTAGGGACAGTAAAGCAAAACATCTTACTAGCCTAAAGGGGAATCCCCCAGGGCCGGGGGAGATATTAGGCTTTTGGCCTTCAGGCAGAGGCTCTGAGTCATTGTGAACTAAAGTGAACTGAGCTGACGATACATGAATACAGACCACCTTACCTGCAACATACAGAGCTACCGGGCAGAGTTTCTGTGGTTTGCCGACCTTTGGTTGATAAATCACCTCAAAGAGCGTTCCGTCGTCTTTCAGCGTCAGAGACACGAACACAAGAGAAAAGTCCCCAGAAGCCAACTGATCCATGAAGATGTCAGTTCTGTTCTGATATGACTGTGCGATGTACTGAAAGTCTTGTATCCCTCTGTTGAACACTTGAACGACATGGGGAGATTCTTGGCTCTGAGTCTGCCAGTAAATGCGGCTCTGATTGAGCAGAGGATCAAGGTTTACTTTGCAAGGCCACTGCACCCTTTCTCCTCTCGTCCCGTTGACCGTTGTGTTGTGTGATGACACCAGCAGTGGAAACACTGGCACAAACAAACATCATAGGCAGAAATGAGGGTTAAAGGCTTCAGTGAATGGAAGTGTTACAATACATCAAACAGTCTAATGCAGGAGAGGATGTAATCATATCAGATTGCCTTTAACCAACCAAACCACAGAATGTCTTTTAAAATGTGAAAGATCTGGACTGGAGATTGAATATCAGTTAAAGCTATAAATTATGTTACAAATCAAGACATAATCCACAGTAGAGAAACTTTGACGTCATGTAACCCAGTTTCACTGCCCACACAACTTCCTAGTCGGTTTCTAGTAATTTCCACTTCCAGTAATCTGTTCTGTGGAAGGAAGTCTGCTGTAGACAAGAACACAACATTTATTACTTTTTGTTTTTTTAAGTTTGTAGTTTAAGTGTGAAAGGTCTGGACTTAAGATTTCATACTGTACCTACAGTATGTTACAAATGAAGACGTGGTCCAGTTTCACTGTTTTGACATATAGTCAGTACTGTGTTGTGCTATCGTATGTCAGGTCTTTCTATGCTGTCTGTGTACCACCAGTAGCTATGTTATATGTTGAAGGTAGGGCAACAGATAAGGGACAACTTCAGATACTAAATCTTACTAAATAAAGTACATCAATCAATCAGATATTTACATACAAAAAATACTGAAATAATGGAAATTTGAAAACTGCTGAAAAAGTAGCTGTCTGGGTATGTAGAAATATGACATACTGTAATGACGTTTAGTTGCTAATTGTACACACTGTATCGACTGTACTTGATATAATTCTTGGTATACTACATGATAAATGTCTCAAATTCAGCTATATTTGTAATGCTCTGGATCCCTTTCTACTAGTAAATAAAATATTAAAGTAAATCTATACTGTGATGATATGTATCCTTGTAATTGTTTATATGAGGCTTGGGTGAGTTTACCAGGGTGGACTTCTTGCACTCACAAAGTTTTTTTGTTCAATTACAAAAGTAACACAAAGTAAGTAAAAACAATGACTTACGGCATGAGATGATAGCCATTGCCTCTATTGCCATTTCCTTCTGTCCGTCTGCTGAAGCCACCAGCTCTGGGGAGGAAGTAGAATAGCAGACATGAACCACCTCTCTCGCTCTCTCTCTCTGTCACGCACGCACGCACGCACGCACGCACGCACGCACGCACGCACGCACGCACGCACGCACACACACACACACACACACACACACACACACACACACACACACACACACACACACACACACACACACACACACACACACACGGTTTAGTGACATTGAACCATTTGGTATATACATTTCAGTCTGACCTATGTGCACTGCAAGAATGAAATCAATGAGTCAGCCTATGTCTTTATATTATTTTAATCTTGATATCTAATGTCGATGTCCATGTTGGAGTATAAATCCCTTTACGCTACTTCCTGTTGTCCACTCAGCTGTGTTTATGTAATAGTAATGTAGCCTTTTGTGGAACTCACACAGTACTTACACCTCATTTAGGCAGCTATTCGATGCCATTTGCCAGGCAGGCTTCTGCCTCCACCAGGAGAAATGCATTATTCTGTGACAAGAGACAGCGTTCCTGGGCCAGGTGGTCAGCGAAGGAGTCACTTGAATACTTTATTGATGATTTTTAAATTAATTAATTAATTAATGGAATGTTCCTGTTTATCTGTTTTCAGTGTCATCAGGTGCAAGGCAGTTGAGGTGTGATTGAGACTGGTTGTGGTGAGTTTTGTAAGTGTGTTTCAGCTGCATTGCTACCAATGCTCTACAAGCTCACGACACATTGTAAACTTGTAGATCATTATTATCATTATCATCATTATCACTACATTGCCACCATGCCAGATAAAACATACATTTGTCCTAATCTAACACACTTTCCAAAACAAAAATGTATAATATTTTCTCTCTAGAAGAATTGTATTCAATCATAGGCCTACTGTTGTGTATTCGTATGTACAGTATGAAATCCCACACCATCACCCGGTATTGTTATTGTTGATTGTTTTGAAAACAAGAAATATGTTCATGACACCTAGCTATTTGAATAACTTGTTAGCTGCAGAAAGATATAGGGTTCAATTATTTATTATTTTCTAATACACAAATATAATACATTTTATATTTGACCCAAATCTCAAAGTGCTACATGGCATAAAAAGTCAAGAAAGGTGGCTTGTAGCCTACTTTTCAATGCCAGAAGGAACTTCCATGTCTTGACTTATTTTAAATGTATCTTAAATTTTACTTTTACACTGCCAGTGCTGAGGATAGCGTAGTAGCATTTCACTGCTCACATCTGGCCATATTATTGAGCTGATTGAGCTGCTGTCCTCTGGTGTTTAAAACCGAGCATTACAGTTTGGACACGGACATTAATGCTTCACTGTTGAGTAGTAATGTTAATAGTTTTTTTCCCTGATTTGTTCAGATTTCTTTGACATGTAGGCCATTTGCACAGACAGACAGACAGACAGACAGACAGACAGACAGACAGACAGACAGACAGACAGACAGCACATACCCATCACCCTTATATATTACATTATCCAGTTGATAACAGGAGTCCAGTTGATAACAGGAGAACTGCGCACTTCTATGAAGTGGGCACTGTGTCTACGTCTTAATTAATATATATATATATATATATATATATATATATATATATATATATATATATATATATATATATATATATATATATATATATGATAAGGATAAGGTTAGAAAACAAATTAGGGTTAGGCTGGCATAGTTTTACTGAGGTTACGTTTAGGTTTAGGCTAACCTCGCATCACCAGTCTTTCCACCTCGGAGGAAAAGGTTTAGGCTAGCCTGGGATGAATACAAGAAGACTCACCTCAAGACAAACTCACCTCAACTGAAAAAGGAATACTCACCTCGGGGGTAGGAACAGTCACCCCGGGGGGTGGGTAAACTCACCTCAGGACCTGAGAAAACTCACCTCGGAACACTCACCCCGGGGGTAGGAACACTCACCCCGGGGGTAGGAAAACTCACCCAGAAAAACTCAATGGTGTAATGTACAGTGAGTTTTTGTTTTGTGGGTGGGTTTAACCTTTCCCCTCTACACCAAGTCTGTATGTTTAAAAAAGGCACATCTACCGGCTTGTGAGCTTTCCTTTTTCACAGAATGCTTTCATAATGAGACACGTTTAATCCATACTGGATTAAATTCTGTCTTTGAAGGTATAGAATTACCAAATTATGTTGTTCAATGATATATTTGTGTTTAAAATACCAGCAAAGTAGTAGGTAACTAAATATCCTAGGTAAAAATAGGGAAAAGTGTTTAATGCATGTTTTACAATAGTGAAATGTATATCTAATAGTAACTAAAGTTCAATAATGCTTACTATAGTGAAATGTATATCTAATAGTAACTAAAGTTCAATAATGCTTACAATAGTGAAATGTATATCTAATAGTAACTAAAGTAACTAAAGTTCAATAATGCTTACCAAAAGCTTTTCTCACAAATGTGTTCACACAGAAAACAAAACATTATACCTGTGTTTTACCTTCACTGGAGTTTTTCTTAATTTTTCTTTGTTAAGTAAGTATTTGTTTGCATTATACACATTGGAATGTTCACTTTTCTGATGAAATCTACCTTGTATTTAAAGCACTTTAATTAGCTAAATGTAATTTAACAACATACATTGACATTGGAATGTTCATTTCTCTGGGTTCCTACCTTTGTTTGTTTGTTTCTTTGTTTGATGGGGGCACAGGAGTGAAGGGGAGGAGGGGGGTTGACCACTTAACACTAATATCCCATTCCACTTAATGATTCATTGTTTGATATCTAATAGGTGGATGGGGCAAGGTGTGGAGCTGGAGACACATAGCAAATGACCATGCTATTTGCTATTTGCATTCCTTGTTCACTTTTCTGATGAAATCTACCTTTCATTCATTCTGTGAAAATGGAAAGCTCACATTATGAAAGCATTCTGTGAAATTGGAAAGCTCACAAGCCGGTAGATCTACCTTTTTACCTTTTCTGATGAAATCTACCTTGTATTTAAAGCACTATTTAAAGCACTTTATTAATTCTATACCTTCAAAGAAAGAATTTAATCCAGATATGGATTAATCCAGATATGGATTAAACATCATTATGAAAGCATTCTGTGAAAATGGAAAGCTCACATTATGAAAGCATTCTGTGAAAATGGAAAGCTCACAAGCCGGTAGATCTACCTTTTTTTAAACATTGGGGTGAGTATTCCTACCTCTGAGGTGAGTTTTCCGAGGTGAGTTTTCTCAGGTCATGGGGTGAGTGTTCCTACCCCCCGAAAATCTTGGGGGTGAGTATTCCTACCTCTGAGGTGAGTCTTCCGGGGTGAGTATTCCTACCTCTGAGGTGAGTTGGTTTTGAGGTGAGTCTTCTTGATACCGCCTGGGATCAATGCCATTTTCGGGTTTCTGATCCGGTCGGAGCGGAAATAACTTTACGTCATCAGGCGGCCGGAACCACCGGTGCCGTGCACCTCCAAAATGATTCCCCCAGTTTAAAATGTGTATAGTTTAGTATACTCGTTTCGTTTCTTTTAGTATAATGACCGTTTGGTATGTTCATCTTTTATTCTCACTCGTAGCGGGACTAGCGACTATAAACTAATTCGTATGATGTCGGCTTAAAAGAAACGAATAGCAGGCTTTCCTTATAAGCTAGTTGATAACGGAATTCAGCTGCTTTCCTCCGCAGTGCATAGTCTGGTGATGCGAGGTTATAGGTTTAGGCATAGTTTACTTTACTGAGGTAGCTACGTTTAGGAATACAAGGTGAATACCGCCGGTTTTTGCCCCGGGGCGACTGTGTTTTGGGGCGAGCGTTTTGGTATTCGTCATAATAATATATCGGTCCCTCCCCTTCCTTCTTCATAAGTTTCGATTCTTCACCATATTATAGTTCTTCACTCGTTGCGTTGGAGAGGATGGCGACGGGTGGGGTTCCTTTAGAGCAGTTGAGCTGCTCCATCTGTTTGGAGGTGTTCTCCAGCCCGGTCACTCTGCCCTGCGGACACTGCTTCTGCCGGGGCTGCATCCACACCTACTGGGACAAAGGGGACATCAGCTGTCCTCTCTGTTTGACACGTTTCCCTCACAGACCTGATCTGTCCGTCAACATCATCATGGAGGAGCTGGCCAGTGGGCTGCGGGTACGAGACGAACCGCTGGTTCCAGGTCAGTGGTGGAAAGAAGTAGTCGGATGTTTTACTTAAAGTAGCAGTCCTACAAACGAAAATAGCAGATCTACAAGCTCACAACGCGATGTGAGCTTGTAGATTGGCTATTTTCAAATAGCCTATGTATAAAATAGGTCTATCGTGTTTAATGCATGTTTTATAATATAATAATTAACTAGTAACTAAACTTTCCAAATAATTGTAGTGGAGTAAAAGTACAACATTTGATGAAGTAAAAGTGTTGACAATTGGAAATACTCCAGTAAAGTAAAAAAAATACCTCGAAATCAAAATTGTACTTAAGTACAGTACTTGAGTAAATGTAATTAGTTACTTTACACCATTGGTTCCAGGTCCTCCAGACTGCATGATCTCACAGATCCCAAAGTTTGCTACAGAAGATTCGCAGAATCCGATGGCAGCCAAACAGAACAAAGTCTTATGTTCTCGACATCTCCAAGAGATGAGTATTTTCTGCGTGGAAGATAACACTCTTTTGTGTGGTAAATGTGCTGCTCACCATAAGACACACAAAACTGTGCCAGCTGTTGAGCAGATACCACAAATAAAGGTAAGAAAGAAAAGAAAATAGGCCTATATATTACTGTGTGGGCTAAACACTGGTAATTCTGTGTAAAATTGTGTATTTGTGAATTGAGTGGACAACATTTTCTGGTAATATTTTTCTGGTGGGACTGGCCGCTGTGCAAGCAGCATCACTGGTCCGTTCATTTAAGTTTCAAACAAGTTGTGTTTCATTTCATGTACTTTGATAGATACTGCTGCGAAATGAGAAGATCAGGACAACAAACATGGCACGCAACTTAAAGGTGGACATTCTTAAAGCGCAGATGAACACAGAAGCATTTCAGGTAATAAGTCTTTTTAATCCACATTACGCAATTTAGAAGAGTGACTCACATACCCCTCCCCTTCCTCCCTCTGTTTTCTTTTCTTTCTTTCTTTCTTTGTGTGTGTGTGTGTGTGTGTGTGTGTGTGTGTGTGTGTGTGTGTGTGTGTGTGTGTGTGTGTGTGTGTGTGTCATCTTGACAGTTAGCAGAGATAGGCTACTGTATAGAAACCCCACTAGACAGTTTTACATGTTTTAGTGGCTCTGTATTCCAGAAATGAAACGGTGACTATGACGTTGCAGACTGTTACCAACATTAAATATGACTACTTTATTTGAGTTAATTCTTAATTATGTCCAACATGACCTATATGCAAGCCCCCAGAACCCAGTGGTTGCATTGAAGCGGAATGGACATGCTGGCCATTTGAGGTATTGCAGGTGGGGCCACTGTATATGAACGAGCCCATGGGGCTTCTGTGACGCGCAGGTCACAACCTGACTAAACTTGCGTCACCAGTCTTTCTACCTCGGAAGAAAGCCTGGTATGCATTACTAAAGACCCATATGATCCGGTCTAGGCCATGCCTACTGAAAAAAAGAAATGGGGAAAAAAATCCTCTTTCCGGATTCTGCCGGTTTTGCGGTGCCGCTTTGTTTTGGTTCCCCAATCCCTATTTAAATGGAATAGAATTTCCCCGTGGGATAATACAGACGCTAAATCGTCTCCGGATAGTGCACGCACATTTACATTAAAAAAATAAGCTAAACTATGCCGCATCAAGGATTTTATTAGGACGGACCTATTTTGGGGTGAGACATCTTTCCGGTTCTGCCCATCCGGCGACTTTTTTTTTTTTTACTTCCGCTCCCGACCGGATCATAGACACAAAAAGATATGCTGCCCAGGCTACAACCTGCCTAGTTCTACTTTATGTGTGTAAATACTAGATTGAGCCCTCCAGTGGCTGTACTGCATTATTGCATTGGTTTTCATAATGATGCCCATTTTCTATGTTGTGTTGTTGCATTGACAATGAAGTGATATTGTTCATATTGTTTCTTGTTCTATGCTCGGTCCTATCTATTCATTGTTATTTGTTCTGTATCTTGTAAAGCATGTTTTTGCATTAATTTGACTCCCGTCTCTTGCTCTGTTAGGAGTCAGCTAAGCTTCAGCAAGAGGAGTTGGAGGTTGATTTCTCCAGACTCATGTCTGCCATCACTGATGTGAAGAGACACCTGATGGCTTCCTTGGAAGAAAAGGAGAAAAGGCTGCTGCAGAAAACTCAGAGTGAGGTTGCAAAGATGGAAGCCACCTGCAAAAGCCTAGAGGATAAGGTGTCCAACATGGATGCCAGCCTGAAAAGCACAGACCCCGGCACAGTGATGCAGGTGGGTTTCCACAAGGATCAGTATAAAAAAGAACAGCTAAAGGTTATTTCACACTTGGTCTGTTTGGTGTTTTTTATTGCAGATCCCAGGCCGTTTCCTAGAGAGTTTGGTACTTTGGTCAAGTTTGATTGATTGATTCAATGTTTTGCAAACAGTTTGCAAATAGTGCAGTGGTACGATTTTACGATGACGCTAAAAGGGTAACAAAAAGGGTCTTGTTCCATTGTGGTCCTATGTATTCAATTCATCAAGACAAGTGTGTGAAAGCTGTTTTTGAGCTGGGTGTGGTCTACTAAAGCACTCACAGGCCCAACTCAAAATGGTGGTCTGGGTTTCAAAGTGACCCGCTCAGCACAATGGACGTCCTTGGGTGCAGTTGGTTTCATGTGTTGAACATAATTGCAGCAAAATGGGCAATATTACATATTGTTGCTGTCGGGTGGAAACCTTGTATGTCCAAAACCGTTACTTCTGAAAAAATGGAAAAAAGAACCTGTGTTTCAATGGATCCTAACGTTATTTAGTTACAAGCTCTTGTTAATACTTTTAATTTGTTAATTATTTGTAAAAACCCACAGACAGACTTAAAGCTGCTTTATGTAACTTTCCTTTTCTACCCCAGATTTGACCCGGTTTCATCATTTTTTTTTTACCATTGAGCTAATAGAGACTGCCTGCTTGCTCAGGGGATAAAGGTAATCGTGACCATCAGGTCAGATCCTGTGTCTAGGTGAGACATGACCTTTTGAAAAAGAAGAAGGAAGCAAGCACTCATGAGACGAGTTTTCGACGTTTCAAAGTACAGGGTGCACGGTTCGAGTAGACAATGTTCATAGAAAGGAATACCAGCACTCACTTAAGTCCTTTTAGGCTCTTATTTATTTAGGTCATAGCTCCCCAGCAAGCAGCGTCAAACCGGACGTTTCGGCCCAGAGGCCTTCCTCAGCGTATAGTAACAACATCCTGTTTCTGTGTCATTTATAAAGGGGACCTTGGTGCCACGCACAGAGCGGTCCGGGTAACAACACAATAGGACAGTCATTTTTTAACACAATTTTTTAACACTTTTTAACAAGCTAGGTCACCATTAAATAGTAAATACATATACTCACACAAGAAGAAAAAGAAGAAAATTACATAGATCATTTTTTTAGCAGTAAGGCACCAGTTTTAAACCTTTGTCTGTGCGAGTCCCTCAGTACTCCTTTATAAAGACAGACTCAGATTTCAGTCAAGATTTACACATTTGTAGAAAAACTGCATAAACATTTTTTTAAACATTTTTTAAAATACCGTAGTATACACTGTGTCACTCGAAAAAGAGGCATTCAACTCATTAGTACCATTAATTCATTACTCAAACATATAATCATAGCTCATTAATGAGCTATGATTATAAGTTTTTCTACAAATGTGTAAATCTTGACTGAAATCTGAGTCTGTCTTTATAAAGGAGTACTGAGGGACTCGCACAGACAAAGGTTTAAAACTGGTGCCTTACTGCTAAAAAAATGATCTATGTAATTTTCTTCTTTTTCTTCTTGTGTGAGTATATGTATTTACTATTTAATGGTGACCTAGCTTGTTAAAAAGTGTTAAAAAATTGTGTTAAAAAATGACTGTCCTATTGTGTTGTTACCCAGACCGCTCTGTGCGTGGCACCAAGGTCCCCTTTATAAATGACACAGAAACAGGATGTTGTTACTATACGCTGAGGAAGGCCTCTGGGCCGAAACGTCCGGTTTGACGCTGCTTGCTGGGGAGCTATGACCTAAATAAATAAGAGCCTAAAAGGACTTAAGTGAGTGCTGGTATTCCTTTCTATGAGACATGACCTTTGACACAATCTGTCTCAATAGAAGAGCAGGGAGACAAAATACAACCACCCCAATTATATAAGTTATATTGTATTAACGAAACATACTCAGATAGGACGAAATTACATTTTATTAATTATAAAAAAGTTACATAGTGCAGCTTTAATCACTTTAAAACGAGCCTCGCTGTTTTTCGCATGTCATCAAAAACCTGCTATTTTCACAGCAGATGTACAGGCTCGGAGCACATTGGGATGCGGTGCTTTGTGAGCTTGTAGATAGGCTATATACAACACTTAAACAACAACAAAAAAAATCAATATTTACCACCCAGAATTGGTAATTTTGTAAATAATGAATTTGTTCGATTAACTGTTACACTCCTAAATCGATCCATGGTTCAGAAGGATAGCCATGAAGAGAAATCTGTGAATATTAATCACCCCCCAATTTAATAACCGGTCCTGGGTGAAGAGGCTAAGTAGAAAAATGTACCACAAAACCAAGTTTGCTTATACAGTATTATTTTAGATTGCACTAGACTTAAACCCATGGCGTCATATAAACGTGTATTCACCTTTATCAGCTGAGCCTAAACGTGTGGAACTTATAAAAGCAGATGAATGTCATTGTGGAATAGAAATGTGATCTATACATTGGGCCATACGTGGTAATGAGCCACAGTGTTATGGATCTTTCAGGCTTATAATTCACTGCAAAGAAGTTCAAGCCATGCATCAGCAATCCAGTCCCCTGATGGTGTGACCTTTGACCCTGAGGAGAAACTAACAGAGTCCAGAGACATCAGAGAACAACTATTTACTGCTGTCACAAGCATATGGAAGGGTAAGAAGCATCATCATCATTATCATCATCATCATCATCATCATCATCATCATCATCATCACTGATATAGTTTAGTACCAGTAGTATTCTAATATTCTAATATTCTGTCTCCAAAAACCTCAACCAAACATGCAGAACATTTCCTCTTCCTTTTGGATTAAATTGTCAAAAAACATCAAAAAATTAAGTAAAAAGGAATCAAACGGTAAACACTTTCCAGAGGACTTCCTTACAGGTATCCTCAGGCCCGTTTAGACGACAACGGTCTCTAGAGAAAACTGAAAAATAAAATATCAGATGTGCCTTCCGTTTAGACGGCAACGGCGTTATCAGGGGTTGAAAACGCAAAAAAAGTGAAACCCCCGTCTAGAGCGGAAATCTTTGAAAACGCTACGCCTCGCGTCTCCATGTAAACAGGCAATACGGGGGAAACAGCAAAACGTGTGGCTCACGTTGCGTATGCTATTACATTGGTGTAAACAAACAGCTGTGATGGACCACTGGCGTAGCGGTCCGGGCACCTAGGCTACAATGTAGCCTGACAGTGCGTCGCGGGTCTCTTCCTGTCAGCCTACTATCCTATCTATATTAAAGTCATAAAAGTCCAATTATAAATCTAAAACCCCCAAAAAACAAAACAGCTGTGATAGGAAGTAGAACGGAAGTGGTTCTAGGCATGCGTGACTGGTCTATCTGCCAGCGAGTCACCTAGCCACCTGGAATGCACACTACAGCGCTTTCAATCACTGTAGCATCTCTGTGTAAACGCAGAATAAAAAGTGACAACGCAATGGCACATGTTGTTTTCTGTTCTGATCGTTGCTGCTGGTTTAAAGCCACATGACGTTCAGACATGAATACCGTTCGTTACATGCCACCACATTTCCTGAAAATCTAGTAAGTCTGAATGGAGCTTAACTGTAAATTGTAGGTGTGATTTAATTGTAGCTTCCCACAGTACATTTAACAGCAATGTCTGATGCTCTTATTAGATTAGTCTAGATACACTTTATTAATCCCTGAAGGGAAATGAAGGTGTTACAGCAGCATGGTGTGAAATAATATACAAAACAATACGAAAACTATCCAAAAACAGTACGCCAAACACCATCTCAACCATACACATATACATTCCTTCCTAACCACAACCAACCATACGCATGGGCACAATCACACTTGAGCAGGCCGACACAGAACCACATGCATTAGAGTTGTTAAACGGTCTGTAACAGTTTTTCAACCAATCCACAATGAGACAATCACCTCTGACGTGACCTCTAAATTACCTCTAAAATACAAAGGAGGGAGTTCTTATACATTGCAAAGTCTAATGACTGTTGGTACAAAGGAAAGTAGAGTGAGCCTCTGGCTGAAAGTGCTCACCCTCTTCTGCAGCTCGTCATAGAGTGGATGGGATGGGTTATCCAGGATGGAGTTGAGTTTGTCCCTCATCCTCCTCCCTGCAACTACCTTCAGCCCATCCATCTCTAGGCCAACAACGGAGCTGGCCCTTTTATGATCTTTTATGATTAGGCTTATGCAGTTCTTAATCCTAGGCCTTGATGACAAAGAGGAAGATATATTCCTCTTATATAAATGGTTCGCTGCAGGTTTAAAGCTGAGACCAGTGTAACAACCAGGTCACACTGCTACTGAGCACAGCCAGATACTCAAAACCAGACACCACCTGATAAAGTATATTCCTCTGAGTTCCATTTTGTCTGTTTCTAGACCAAGGCCCCATCGCTGCACCCGTGGACATTGATTTTACATCCTTGAATCCTCCATTGTGTAAGCTGGAGAAATGTAAGTACATCTTTGAATACAGCGTTGGTTATGTACAGTTTTTTATGAACACAACACATTAAAGTAAAGGTTTCAATAATATTGAGGTCATCACATAATCTTCCGTTATTAACAACAAACTAAATAATGAAAAATACACATTTTCTGAATGTTATTCCACAGATAAAGAGTCTCTCACCTTTGATCTGACAACCGTGGGCAACTACATTTGGGTGTCTCCTGATAAAACTTGGGCTAGGAATACAAGTCCAGATGTCCAGCCACTTGAAAATCACCCAGAAAGGTTAAACAGCAATCAGGTTAGGGCTACACAATCCTTCACGGGAGGAAGGCATTTATGGAAAGTAAACTTTTCCAATTATCCGGTACGTTTTGGGATAAAAAGTAATGAAATGAGTTGGTGGGTTGAGATTTCACGTATTAATCAAACGCAAGAATTTTCAAAAGAAGTCTCAAAAGTCAAACTACAAGGCCAGCTGTCTTCAAGAAGTGTAGTTGAAAGGGATACCATATGGTTAACAGAAGACGAGATCTCCTTTGGTGTGTATTTAGATTATGACTCTGGAATCCTGTGTCTGTATTATGAGCAAGGTCTTAATAATCCAGGATACCTGCATACCTTCACCACCAGTTTCAATGAACAGGTTCTTTTCCCAGTGTTTCAAGTGGGTTTAAAAGCAGCTGTAAGTTTGTCATAATTCACAATTAAAGAGTTTTATTTTTCTTCTATCCAATCCTTATAAGCCTGTTAACTTCTATTAACAAGTCTAGTCAAGTACTGTTGACAAACTGCTAGCATGTTGCTCTAAATCTCTAAATCTACAAGTATCAAAAAAAAAAAAATCTTATCTGAATTAAGCAACACTATATATAAATAATGAAAGTCAAGTCTTTATTTTTTATATAATCTGATGAAACCCCAAAACAGCTATATGGACATAAAAAACGTGATTTTGTTGTTGTTGTTTTTGTTTTTTCCAAATGAGTTTCAGTGACATCCATCTGATTTCAGCTCTGGCTTACAACGACTAGCAGAACAAAAGCACTCTTTAATTCATCAGTGCCCGAGCACTGCACCAGTGCAAAGCCCTATTGAAATGCAAGACGTTATTATTCTTTGCACAAATCAGAGGTGCGAGGGCCCACCGGCCCGGTCATCGCTGCTTGCAGCTTTCTCATTTTTACTTCATATGGTGAAAAAGTGGTCTGTTAAAATATTATATTGTCAGGATTTGTAAAAGTGATGGACACTGAAGTCTCATCAGACCCGTTAGAAGATATCAAAGCTGTCAAAAGTGTGTCTGCTCAGAGGATTTTGCTGTTATGTGCATTATAATTCATGCATAGTCAGAGCTTGGTAGAAGTTGAGTAATGGGAAGTGAAAAGTCTCCACTGAAGTATTTGGAGGAGGTGAATTCATTGAACTTTGAAGGGATTGCCCCCCCCCCCCTTTTTGAGGGGAAAGAGGAGCCAGTGATGTTAAGCTCTTGGATAAACTGGCTAAAAACTAATGGACTGGAAAAAATGCAATCCCAATCAGGCAAACAAACTATGCCGGGGGGTGGGGGCAGTCACAGCAGCCGCTGTCTTATCTTCTTCTTCAACGCTAGGTGGCACTGTATGTATATTACACTGTATGCCTCTATTTGTGATGCCTTTGAGAGATGTTTGTAGAAATCGTTATTATCTGATGACATTTTGAAAGCTTTTTCAGTTGTTTCAGTGTTTGTGTTATTGTTATATCATTTTGTAATTTAACCGCTTAAGCCCGCCTACAGTATATACTTTGTGGCACGAGAAAAATTGATGAAAATAGTTGATTTACAAGCTCACAACACAGCATTGTGAGCTTGTAGATTGGCTATTTTTGAACATTTGCTTGAACTTTACCGGCATTTAATGTGAATCACCACCACCAGCCCGGGTGAAACGCATGCATCGTCCTAGGTAGGCTGGAATCAATTTTACAGTATGGGCTCTAGATGCAGAACACAGAAATGTCATGTCAGATTTTCACACACAACAGAACCGTGTTAAATACTGCTGACGTTCCACTTTAAGTTACAAACAGCAGATGATGTGTTGTGTTTTATTTTATTGAGTGATTTCATTACCTAACTAAGTTTATGTTGGGTTCATTCATTGTGATTTATACCAGTTGATTATGTAATGGACCAAATCAGAATGTTTGTAAACCTTTTTTTTTTCTTCAATGGATGTCTACACAATATACGATAAAGCATCCAGTCCATTAGCTACGTATATTTTGTCAATTTCTCTGTTCTTCCAATAAATACGGTTCATCATAATGATGCGGTGACGCTACCTGCCGTAATCCATTTGGAAATAAATGTTTGGTTATGGTGACTTCATGATTTGGTCTGTTGTACATTGTAATTATATTGTCAGTTATAAATAAAATGTATATAAATTAACAATGAATAACAATTAAAGGTAGGGTAAGTGATTTTCTTTGATTAAAATAAGTGTTAAATAGCACTATATTCTGATAGTACTCATTGCTATAGAGTGTTTGTTCAATAATTAGAGTCTCCATGTCTCTCCAGCGCTTTATACAGAAAATGCATTTTCAAGTTGCAATACCAATTTTATCCAATCAGGATGTACAACTCAGTCAGGATACAGATTAAACAAGTGAAATTGGAAGTGATGACACAAATAAATGAGCAGACAAAATTATAAATGGAACACTATAAAAAATAGAGCTGATTTTTTTGGTACTCTCTCCTGATTGGCTGACATTTTGTCACCTACCTGAAAAATAAAATTACATAACATAAAAAAATATTACATGACAGTGTAAGACAGTTAAAAACTTAAAATACAAATCTCAATTATATGGTGTAATAACATACAGTAGTTACATTATAATCTACAGTCTACAGTAGGCTAAGTGTATGGCAGTGATTATCAACCTGGTGTCCGTGAGGGGTACCAGGGGTCCACACCTAAATAGTTAGGACCCATTTGGACCCTCATAACTCTTGAGTGTCTGTGTGTTTTTACTCTGTATTCCCATGTGGCTGTGGTACGGGTATAACTTCCATGTGACAAGCATCATATTCATAATGCTGCGTGTAAGTACTTTGAACTGAGGACCCTGGCCGTCATTACTCTGTCCAACCATAGCGCCTGTCACAGTGTGTTCTTGACTTGACGTCACCATGGTAGTGAGGACACGCTCACCATGCACTTCATACGCATCAGAAGGGTCAGTTGCCTCGTTCACTTGCATTCTAGAGCCAGATTCCAATACTCAAAAGTGCAATACTCCTTTCGACGTCCCAACTTTTCTTCGGAACGGGAGGTGATATAACTACAAATTGATGTCATTCCAAGCTTCGGATGCTTCGTGCACCTCCAGATGTCCTGACTCACCGAACTATATAGTTCGGGAAGCCTGTCCAACCCCGCCATCGGAAGGAGTATGTGCAATTTTGCGGGTGGTCTAAACCAGCGCTTAAGTGGGGTCCAGGGACCCTCAGGGTGGAACCAAATGGACGCTTACAGGTCCATTTGGTTCCATTTGTAGACTCAGATTTATGGGGGTCCTTGAAATTAAAAAAAGGTTTGAGAACCACTGATCTAAACTATTCCGGCCATCACAGCATGCCAATTTGGATGGCGCACTCACTTGGCCTGGTGGCTCGCTCGGGCGAGCCTCAAGACCTTGCTGTTGTTGTGCCTGCCTTGTCAAATGATGTAAAAATCACTGTGATGGGGCCATGGTTTGACCCTGGAAAGTGGAAACATAATGACCCTGGGAACGTAAGGAAGCTTTTTCATCTTCCCACATAGGACCCCGGAAACATAGGGATGACCCCCCTCACCATCACTGTACCACATTATGCTCCATTTTATTTCTACTCCCCCCCCCCCCCCCTTTAATTTCCTCATCTGTCCATTCCTCTCTTTTTCCTCATCCCCTCTTTAACCACCATCTTGTAGCGGCTCCTGGATCCTGAGGTTCCCATGTCTGTGCCTAGATTAATCCCTGATCCACAGGTGTGATAATCCCAAACAGAATGGTCCAGCTGAACAGCGGGGCTGACAGCACTCGGGGCCCCGGTCTGCTTTGATCACAGGGGCCCACAGCTGTGGTTCTGCTTAATCTACAGACCTAGCCTGGCTCCAGACCAGACGGACGCAAGAGACATGGATTGTTTGTCATAGTTAAGAGATAATAAGAAATGCTGGTTGAGGTTTGACGAGTGGAGACTGTTATCATAGACACTGTTCATTTAATTCTGTGTAAAAACTGTAATATATACAGTATGACTAAAAAGCTTGTAGATCAGCCATAAAAGAATGTGTGAAAGAGCTTGAAAAATGTGGAATGTTGAAAATTATTACTCAAATCTTGTCTTATGGGGGGCCCTGGAACAAAACCTTTACAGATGGGGGTGTGCAGCCAAATAGCCTACATATCAGTTAGGGGTCCAGTGATGTAAAAATCAGCAATGGGATACATTTCTGGTACAAATGTCATACACGCTGTTGATCTTCACGCGACGGCATGTCAACCGAAAGGTGGAAGCTCCATCAGAATGGAAGTGAACAGGACTGTGCCCTTACACAACTGTAGGATGGGTGATGGCTGATTTCAGCAGTCAAACTAATTAAACTCTGAGCTGGGTGTGACCACACACCAGCTGTTGTGTATCGAGCACACTGGATAAATCACACACACACACACACACGCACACGCACACGCACACCTACGTACCTCTGAAATGACCGTTTTTTAATTATTATTATCTTATCCTTGACCTCTAACATAGTGGTTCTCAACCTTTTCTGGATCAGGGCTCACTTGAAAATCTTGGGTGGCCATGTTCAGGTCAGATGGGTACGTGAGCCGCCTGCATTTTCAGAGCATGTTTATTTTAATGATCAATCAATCGATTGTGTTCTGATTAGGATCAATGGAACTAACTACCCAACTGTTTTACTTCTGCGCTCGGGTGGCGCAGTGGTATAAGTCCGTGCCCACCACCACGGAGGTTGTGGGTTCGAATCCACCGTGGTGCAGCCGGCTTTGTAGGGGGTCTATGTGAACACAATTGGCCCGTGTTCGTGGGAGGGAAGCCGTGCAGGGAGCGTGATATTTGTCATTGCATGTATTCCTACGGGCTGGGGCGGCATCTGTCAGCAGGGAGTGTTGGGCAGGAGGGGTAGAACGAAGGCTCTACGTCCTCCCGGTGGGGGCTCCTCACTGGCAGGTGAGTCAGTAGGATACGACAGTAGTGACAACACAGAAATGTGTGTGGGAGGAATCAATTGGTAACGACTAAATTGGGGAGAAAAAGGCTAAAAAAGAATTGGCTAGTCTACATTTTTTTAAATAAAATAAAGAAACTAATGCAGTGTACTTTTAAGTTCCTATTTATTGGTTTAAAAACAATACCATGACTTTTTTTTCTTTTATATTAGTGTTTTGCCAATTATTTGGGGGTCCACCTGCAATTATCCTCACGGCCCACCAGCGGGCCCCCGGCCCACAGTTTGGGAATCGCTGCTCTAACATCTTATTTCCATGTGTCCGTCCATGTTATGGTTACGGTTTTGTTAAGGCATGACAAGCAGCGTAATGGATGTTCCTTGGACGTAAAAGAGAACTTTGATCCAAGAACCTCCGTCTGTCCAGCTGTTGAGCCCTGTTACAACAACCAAACGACCCATGACTGCATTCACTGTCAGTCTGAACCCACAAATCACATTTATGATGGAGGAGCACTCATGATAGAGGGAGGAGGGCAGGAAGGGACGGATATCACCCAGGAAAAAAAAAGAAAAAGAAAGACTTGCCATCTCCGGTTGACCTCCCATATCTGCGTGAAGTAGGTGGCCGCCTTTTTAGGAGACTGGAAGCAGGTTGGAGTCTGTTAGTTCCAATGGAAGAGACACAGTGAACACAGCTTCTGAACCATTCTTTAGCCCCATGGTCACGGAACAAAATATTGGAACCAATACACACCAAGTCACAAGCCACACTCAAAAGATTTTTTTTCCAAAGATTTGTGTACTAAAATGGCTTTTTTCAAAGAGACAAATTAGTAATCAACCTTTCTCTGTCCCAGCAACACATTCTCGCGGGATCTAGCACCAGTAAACATAGGACGTTTGCGAGATCTGCCGTCGCCCAGGAGACCATTTGTAGGATTTGTGTACCATTTCACCTCTAGTGGCTCCAATTGGGACAGTCTATAATATATCAACCATCTTTGATATCACTGCGGTAAACCTGTTCAGCTTCCAGAGAGGTACAAAGGAATGGGGAGAGGACGGAGAGGGAGGAGGGAGGAAGGAGAGAGGGAGAGAGAGGGATATCGGGAGAATGGAGGAGTGAAGAGGGAAGACAGAGGTGAACTGAAAGACAGGAAGTGGCCCTGACTCCGGCGTAAGAACGAGTGAGCGGTGAATGACATCTAGTTTCCTCTCCCTCCGTCGACAATCACTCGGTCTCCGTCATCAGGAAGTGACACAGCGGAAGCCTATTTCTCCTGAAGGTTCAGTTCAGATTCCCTGCAGGAAGTGAGTTGTAAATTGGCCTCATTTCCCATCCCGGTCTACAGGAATCTTTTATACTGTTCATATACTGTTGTTGGACGAGCGCTAGGTGTACCGCATTTAGGCCGTTAGTACACAATTACACCAAGTATACTGAAATGATGTTTAAGAAACAAAAGGTAGGAGTGACATATTTAGAATTAGACCTAAAGGCCACCTTATAACATCACATAATTTGAATAATAGTATTAATAACATGGATAACACATTTCCTAAATGGGAGCAGAACAGATTAATTTCAAGTATTTATTAGACTAAACCAATGTTCTTCCAGAATGGGTAGACTAGACATAGGCAAGTAATAATACGACTTTCAGATATAGAAAACAACAGGGGATTACCAACTGACAAACACACTGGAACAGAGGGGTATAAATAGACAGGGACAGGTGAACTCAACAACAATCAACACAGGATAGGCTAACAGGCAAGCAGGACACAGGTGAGGTGACTATAGGGTTAACAATAATTACAGGGTGGCGAGGCAAGACAGGTAACAAGGGCAGACAGGAAGCACATACTGTAAATAACACCTGGGGAACAACAGACTAACACAGAGCTACTCGACTAACACTGCAGCACACACTGAAATACAGAGCTACAGAAACTTAACAAGTAAACGATCAGGGAAACCCCTAAACCAAAAGGGAGCAAGAACAGGAGTAGGCCTATATGTCCACAAATGTATAAACACAAAGTCCATGGCCTGAGGAGCGGACTGTGACATACTGTAGAATGAAGTAGTGCTTCAATGTTTTTTTTGTTTATCATAAATCACATGAGCACAATGAACACACACACACACACACACACACACACACACACACACACACACACACACACACACACACACACACACACACACACAGCGTACTCGTATGTGATCGATATGACCTAGACAGTGATATTGTACTGTCACCCAGGGGGAACGTCTGCTGACATCTGATATATTTAACTGTCACTAAAACCATCAGAAAAGGTGAGAAGCCATTATGTAAGTACTGTACACAGGGGACTTCTCGGGGTGGCCCAGGGGCTGTGCGTGCGTGTGTGCATGCATGCGTGAGGGCAAAATGTCCCCACAAGTATAGTTGAATTTGAGAAATAGACATCGTGAGGACAATTTCCCTGGTCCTCACAAGATAAATGGTTGTTCTATGGTTAAAAAAGATAGGGTTACGATTAGGAAAAGATTCAGGTTGGGGTAAGGATTAGGATTAAGCATTTTTAGGTTTTAGTTTTACTGGTTAGGTTTGGAGTTATGCCGTTTAACACTTTAACAGGTACATGCCAGTGTCACACACCGAATCTACAATCTCACCGTGAATAAAAGCTACAACCTGTATGAATGAGGCATCATCAAATTAGTAGTTTGATGTGGAATAATTGCCCAACACCTTTTGGGATAGTTTATTTGCAAGCCAGGGGTCATCACCGTGCCGACTTGATGGACAAATTCTCCATAATTTATTTTTATTTGTATTTATTTTTTATTTTTTTGCCACATACAAAATGGGCGGTCAATAATATCACCAGAAACACATAGTCCAAGCCCTAAATGTATACTAGTGGACTCCTAATGTGTCATACTGTATATTCTAATGTGCTACATAGTACTTCTGCACTCATTAAAAAATGTCCTACCTATTCTAAAGAAAATCTGGAGATTGTCAGCCATTGTATAACCTACTGGCTGTGTACAGGCATCATTCAATGCAGCATGGTTCAAGACAAATCTGTTCCATGTTTGGGATTTCAATAATTGGGTCTTATCAGTACAGTCAGTGCTTTCATCACAAATTACATGAACAAAATAAGAACAGTATAATGAGAAAACTAACAAACAACAACAAAAACTATCATAGACCTATGTACAGTACCTTTGCCACAAACATGGACAAGTTTCGATACTCTTTGTGTAGACAAGCATGTCACTGTATATGTTTCATAACCGGAAATCTTTTCACATAATCATGCATTTTAAATAAAAGGTTTACTTGCATAATAATTCTAATGTTTGGGTGTGAACTGTGAATACATTTATTCCTCTCACCGCTAGAGGGCAGACTTTGACAGGTAATCTGCTCCTAATAATCAAAATTTCACTCTCACTTGTAGGCAAGCATGTCACTGTGTGTGTGTGTGTGTGTGTGTGTGTGTGTGTGTGTGTGTGTGTGTGTGTGTGTGTGTGTGTGTGTGTGTGTGTGTGTGTGTGTGTGTGTGTGTGTGTGTGTGTGTGTGTGTGTGTGTGTGTGTGTGTGTGTGTGTGTGTGTGTGTGTGTGTGTGTGTGTGTGTGTGTGTGTGTGTGTGTGTGTGTGTGTGTGTGTGTGTGTGTGTGTCCGCTGTTTGTGTTTGAGTGGTTTTCATTGTGTATGGCAATGGTCTGTCACTGCTGAGAAATCTTGTATCATTTCTTTCCCACTCTGATCCATTAAGATCAGCTGTGAACAGAGTTTAATAAACAGATACATGAGAGACAACAGACAAACGGTCAGCAGGACATAAGACTGTTGTATTGAGACCAGTGTCCTGCAGAGACTAGACACTCACATGCACACACACACACACACACACACACACACACACACACACACACACACACACACACACACACACACACACACACACACTGGTGACTGTGTTAATATACCCTCACAGCTGTCCTGTCAAGTTAAGTTTCACACTGCCAGGGTCACCCTCTGTCTCCCTGACTGAGCCCCCTCTCACTCACACACACACACACACACACACACACACACACACACACACACACACACACACACACACACACACACACACACACACACGATGCATGTGTTTTACATCAGTTTACTTCGAGGTGTGTGTGTGTGTGTGTGTGTGTGTGTGTGTGCGTGCGTGCGTGCGTGCGTGCGTGCGTGTGTGTGAGATACCAACCAGTCACACACATAGGACAACACACACATATGTACACAGATCGACAGATGTACAGTATACACGCACACATTCCTGTACGACAACACATTCACAATACACATGTATGCACATAGGACAACACACACTGTCCCGGACCTTCCATTCAGGGAGGGGGTGACTCAATCCTCAAATGATTAAATTGCACAGAGACGTTCGTACCACATCACATCAAAGCCGTCAAAGCCAAGATGGCGTGACACCCATGTCTGTTGCTGTGGTTGTTAGCCTGCTTAGACTGTGCTTTTATTTAGTTATTTTGTTGTTAATACTGGATTCTTATATCCATAGTTTAACTTGTTTTTTCATAAATGAATCCCCTATTTGATCATAGTACATCGTCACACATGCTCGAAACGCGGTGCGAAGCGTTTTGAGCTTGACGATCTCCTACGAGCTACTTTTGCTATTTTTGAATTTGAAATCTGAAAAGTTACTGAGACGATATATGACCTATATTGTTTTCCCAGGATAGGGACTGAAGAGGGGCTTGTCTATTTATTTTCTTACCTCAGTAAGGTAGGTACGCAGCAACAGTGCGGTCTTGAAGCTCACGAGCCGCCTCGGAGTCTATATATTGTTTTCCTAGGATAGGGAGTGAAGAGGAGTGCTTGGTTTTGTTACCTCAGCAAAGCAGGTGTGCCGACAGCGTGGGCAGCCAAAGGCCGCGCGCGTCAACGAGAATGCTCACAATGCATTGCCTCGCAATCCTAGATCTGCAATTTTATTTATTTATTATTTGTGTCATATTGCGTAGAAGTATAATAATAAAGTGCTTAAGAAAATGCTGAAAATGCAAATGGGTCAGGGTCCTGATGCATCTCTAGGTATTTATAATGTTTTCAGCTATGTTTAATTAAATGTATTCATGTATTGCATTGTGATTATGTATTTAGTTTTTTTCCCCCCCTTCCCTCTCCCCTGGTGTGGTAGGCACACCCACGCAGCCCTGAGCACTCACTTGCACTTTATCATTCATTCATCATTACATTGTTTACACATACACCCTAAAGGTACCGCAATGGAAATAAGCTGTCACAACTTTATCGTGGTTTTATCCTTTTTGATAACGGTGAAGCCTGTGTGCGTATATAATATTGCATTAATTTGTCAATAAAGATGTCAAAGTCCATTTTGTTCCATTTGTACACTCTCAGAGTTATGGGGTTCCTGAAATGAAAAAAAGAAAGAAAAAGAAAACTTTGAGAACCGCTGCACCAACAGAAGCCTGGTGCAGTCCCTGATGAGACTCTGTTAAACTGCAACAACCAGTGGAATAAACACTAGCGGTTCAGCCCGCAGCCCCCCGGCCCCTCTGCGCCCCGTGTCACAAGGCCAAATCGATACCCTACCCCCTCTACTCTCCACGGTGAACCTTGACCTCTGGTTTGACAAAGGGAAGGAGAGAGAGAGAGAGAGAGAGAGAAAAAAATAACTTCTTTGAGTGTTTTTTTTTCTCTGGTCCCAGTGCTGAACAAACAAAGCTGGCCCTTTCTAACACACACACACACACACACACACACACACACACACACACACACACACACACACACACACACACACACACACACACACACACACACACACACACACACACACACACACACACACACACACACACACACACACACACACACACACACACAGTGATACAAGTAGCTGCTCAGAGCAGCTTATGAAAGGAACATTTAGATAGATAGATAGAGAGATAGAGAGATAAAGAGATAGATAGATAGAATTAGATAGATAGAGCTCTGCACTGCAGCGTTGTACATAGGTGGCGCGCCTCTTTCCCCTCCTGGCTGTGCCCTGAGTTGGCTCCCACAGTGTCAGTTTGATTGCCACCAGTTTGCAGTGCCTGACGCAGTGCCCTGCCAGCCTCATTCTTCTCTCTCTGACCTGGTCTGTGACCCGTGGGAGGCCCCCGTAGAGTTCCACGTTTCTGATGCGGTCCGCCCATGTGCCACCAAGTGCCATTCGTAGCCTTTCTTGTGTAAACGCCATCCAACGCCTTGTGCTGCTGTACTGTGAGCATCCATGTCTCGGCCCCGTACAGCAGTACTGTATAGCTACGAACAGCCACTGTTGTAACGGGAACAGGACACGGGCCATCTTCTGAAATCCTGGGACTACATTTCTGCACATAACCCATAGCAGCACCCTGTGTGCATGTGTGGCTATTCCTAGGCCTCATTTGGGGATAAATATTGGACATGAAACCAGTTGATAGGGGTTGGGCATGTCAAATTGGAGACAAGATTGTTGTTCCCAGTTAGATTTCAATCTAACTGGTGTGTGCGTGCGTGTGTGCGCGCGTACGTGTGTGTATGTATGTGTGTGCGCGTGCGTGTGTGCTGGGAGCCAGCACACACAGGCTTCCCATCTCATCCCTGTAGAGAGGGAACAGGATACTGAACCTATAGGAAACTGGGAATACTGGACATAGTGGACTCTCAGAGCAAAGTCAAACTGGGTACTTTGTGGGAACGGACGTGCTTTCGAGGCAGGGGAGATGCTGCTTATGAAAGGAAAAGGGGAAATACACTTCTCCTCCTCCTATGAGACTTTGGGATCATCACAAGAACAGTCTCAGAGCTGTGAAGATATGACCTGTAAGCAGTGGTGGAAAGTACATGTACTGTACGTACATTACTCAAGTGCTGTATTAAGTACAATTACTTTACTTGAGTATGTACATTTTTCAATACTTTACACTACTCCTTTACATCTCAAATTTGTCTTGCGACACATTTGGCAAAAACACAAATGACAAAACACGTTACAGACAGATAGATGTGAAAATAGTTCTGAAATATATTCACCCTTTTTGTATATTTCTACACATGTAAAATCAAAACATTTTCAGTATGGGAAACTATAAGTCAGGGTTTATTATTATACCATATCTGATTGATGACAGTCACTTTTAATTAAGAATCCAATTAATGGATTGCTGCTGCACTCAGAGGGCAAACAGGAAGTGTGTGTGGAGGTTGAATTAGAGAAAGAGACAGCTGGCAGGACGAAGTCACACAAAACATCTGTCTAAACATTCTGACACACAAAGACAATACCACACTTTAACTGGCCCTTAACTAGCTGAGCTAGCTGGTCTACAGCGTGTGTGTGTGTGTGTGTGTGTGTGTGTGTGTGTGTGTGTGTGTGTGTGTGTGTGTGTGTGTGTGTGTGTGTGTGTGTGTGTGTGTGTGTGTGTGTGTGTGTGTGTGTGTGTGTGTGTGTGTGTGTGAGGCAAAATAACCACAGTTTATTTGTTTCTAAAGAATGCAGTGGAAGGGTTTGTTTGCGCGTGCGTGTGCACACGTGTGTTTACAGCATACAGAAGGTCAGTGAAAGTACTCCGCTCTCACAGACACTTTGGGTATTGCGGTGTTCGGGCCTGCTTCTGTCCGTGAGGGTGCGTGTGTTCGTGTTTGTGTGTGTGTGTGTGTGTGTGTGTACGTGTGTACGTGTGCATGCGTGCACGCTTGCGTGTGTGTGCGTGCGTATCACCAGTAGTCCGTTTACAACTGGCTGCGTTCTCTCCAGGCTATGCCATTAACCAGTAACAGTTAACAGTGGGAGTTTTTACGAGCGCCACTAAAACCATGATGGTTGCCTTCAGCCCCAGTCACACCTTCCAGAGCCCTTAATGACCAGAGCTGCTGTTTAAAACGCTCCACTGTGTCCAGAATGGCCACTTAGACCCGTGTCCCCAACACACTGTGTTATTTACTGCCGTCGAGGGCCACAAGGTCATCAGACAAAGGTCAAATGTCAGTCCTTCTGCCCTATCACTGTTCTATTGGTGAACTTTGAAAGTCTCAAAGTTCAACTTTCACCACTTAAGCCCCTATATACTTCATTGTAAGACAAATTGTATCATCTTTTAAGACAGGTATCATATCTTCAGCAGCATTGGGAAATGGGGAAGAAGTAGAACTGAAGCCCTATAGATTGACCAGGGTCCCACAAAGGTCTGTAGGCTACATGGTCCTCAAAAACTTCCCCCTACACCAAATCAATTTGCCAAAAATAGCAGTTGCTAGAATAGCAGAGAGTCACGTGCAATTTGGAAACAAGCGATAACCTATTCCATCCACTATGGCAACACATTGCATTGTGAGCATGTATATCAGCTATTTTCGACAAATGTTCACCTATTTCTGCAGAATGTCCACCTATTATGATATGTCCATAGGGACGCTAGGGTTGATGTGGTTAACGTGTGTTAGTTAGTTAGTTAGTTAGTTAGTTAGTTAGTTAGGCTATTTTCAAAGGATTTTAGTGTACACATTTTATACATTTAAAAACTATGGGACCTTCTGCCTAATGAGTACTTTTACTTTTTATTACTTTGAGTATATTTTGATGCCAATACTATTATACTTTTACTGAAGTAAATTTTGAGTACTGGACTCTTACTTGTAACAGAGTATTTCTACATTGTGGTATTGATACTTTTACTTAAGCAACAAATGTGAGTACTTCTTCCACCACTGACACCATGGGACACGTCTGGGGCTGCACACTGCTGCTGCATGCGGGGACCAAACCTGTGATTTCTGGATTACAGGACGGCCCGTCTAACCACCGGGTATGAGTCTCTAAATAAATCCGGGCGATATGAGTCATAGGGGGATGTCACAATATTTAGACACTTCATATAACTCCACGTGGGCCTGTTTTACAGTTCGACACTGTATCGTAAAAAAGGTTTGCTTTATGTTTTCAATTTAATTAAATCAAAAGATTTCAAGCCATTCATTAACACACACACACACACACACACACACACACACACACACACACACACACACACACACACACACACACACACACACACACACACACACACACACACAAACAAACACTCACTCTCTCTCTCTCTCTTTCTCTCCCTGTTATGTCTGTCTCCCCCTCTCATATATCAAACTTTTTCTACGTATTTTTTGAGCATGTAGCGTCAACTACAGTACTGTGTTTGTGGACAGCATATCTGCATAGCTTGACTATGTAGGGACAGAGAAGCCATGAGCCATGGCAATGACTCTATTCTATTCTGTACTTACACCCCAGGGGTCCTTGGGGGGGTTCCAGGGAGTCCCCATCTTAATTAGTTAATATAGCATCACAATAATGTTAACCACTTTATTCATATTTTATACTTTGGCTATTAAAAAAAATAGACATGCTGTGAGATTGTACATCTGCTATTTTTGAAAATGTTTTGGACACTTTTGAAACATTTGTTTTTACACAAATCTTCTCTTCATGGGGGTCCCTGGCACAACACATTTTCAGATGGGGGTCCGCGGTAAAATACAGGTACAAATGAATTTCGGGGTTGTTGACATGAAAGAGTTTGAGAACCACTGACTTACACCAACTCTCCATGATGTGCATGTTGTGTTCTCTGTCCATCTAATTGATAATCCAACATTTATGTGAACAGGAACAATGCTAATCTGACCAGCGGCTGCAGTCTCAAACAATCCTCTGTCAGCATCAAGCACACACAACACACTGATAGCATTGTGAAGTCAGCCATTGATCCCAGGTGAAGTCAAATATTTATTTTCTCTCCTGTGTTTGGGGGTCACAACCCAGCAGAGTGAAGATAGAGCTGGGTCGATCTCTGCAAAGTTCTCTTTGAAGCGGAGATCGCTGGAGCTTGTCCTTTAATATTGTGTCTGCAGGGTTCAATTTGTGAAGAAAGAAATATCTTAACCGCTCCTGCCCTATTAAGCTTCTTCATATGACAGATTATTTTAGCGTTTGTGTATTTGAATAGAAATGTGGCTGTTTATGGAATCAATACCCTCTGTGAATTTATAGTGTAATGTCCCTCACAGACAGATGGGCGAGAGATAGATATTTTCATTCTTTGCATTTACTGTAGACTTCACAATGCACTAAGGAGTTACACAAGTGCAAGTACCATAGCACTTGTAGTTTATAGGAAGAGAGCCGTCGAGGGGCGGGAGTCTGTGATTTATTATTTTATTTCCTTCTATTGTAAATTCTTGTATGGTTTAGTTTTTATATGCATATGAACATTGTGTTTCCTTGAGGGTCTCTTTTTACTGTTTCGCTCCTCAGGTGATAGTTGTCCACAGAGGGTCTTTCTCTGGAGTGTGTCTGGAAGTAAACCGCTGGACCGATCAGCCCCAAACTTTGTACTCACAGTAGGCCACAGAATTACCTCCACTCAGTGGTGGAAAGTAATAAGTACATTACTCAAGTAGTGTACAATTTTGAGGTACTTTTACTTTACTGGAGTATTTCTAATTTTCAATACTTTTACTTCTACTCCACTACATTTCAGAGGCAAATGTTGTACTTTTACCCCACTACAATTATTTGAAAACTTTAGTTACTAGTTACTTTGTAGATTTTGATTATTATTACAAAACATCCAGTCTTTTAGGCAGGATTTAAAACCACTTGAACCCCTGGCTTCCCTATTCTGTGCTTTTCATAATAGACGTATACCTTTGCTGAAAACCTTCAGACGATAGCCGAGCTACTAGCTCACAAAGCGCCACACGTGTTGTGAGCTTGTAGATCAGGGAAAAAATTAGGGGAGCCTAGATCCCGGTCAATGAAGAACATAGGGTTTTAAGTGGTTAACTTGGATGTTTCGGCACTGAACTGAATTTCCCTTCCAGGGATAATAAAGGCTAAGTTGAGACAGACAGACAGACAGACAGACAGACAGACAGACAGACAGACATGTCACCCATCTCCCATTCCTCACATCAATTATCTACTGCATATTTCAGGTGAACGGTGAACTTCAGCTTAATATTATTTATTATTTGAACTGACAGCGAGTGTTTTCACAGTGAACATACAGTGTCGTGTCTGAGAAGTGAACTCTTCAGTTACTCTTCATCGGAGCAGCGGTTTCCAAACAAACGTCAGGGTCTGAGACACGTGACGCCGTGTGTTTAATGTTGGTATAGAACCGAGCTCCGGGTCACTTCCATGAAACACGAACCATTCAGGAAATTCCCAGCCCTGTTCACGGTGTGAAAGCTCTGGGACGTCCCTCCTGCTCGCCGCCTAAGAAACAGGTAAATAAACTGAATGCACGTGACCTTTGAACCCCGGCAATATAGCATCACTATCTGACACTGATTCTGAGGCGTTAACAGTTGCAATCGCAAAATGTTACGTTCAATCTTTAATTCTTTTCAAAGGGGTCCCTCAGTTTAGGGTAGGGTTATAGGGTTAATTAAGGTTGTAATTGGAGTTGGGCTCACTTTTCAAACAGAGTGGGCAGTTAGGATAAGGATTAGAGTTAAGCGGTAGAATGGCTGGGTACTGTGTCAGGCACCCGGAACTTAAAGTGAGCCCACTGACACTATGAGAGCCTAAGTGGGGTCCATTTAGTGAAACTGGCATAAAAATGTGTTTAACCACTTTCCCCCTGTATGCATCATCTGTAGATGATCTACAAGCTCACAACGGCCCTGGCACAAAATATTTTCAGATGGGGTTCCACGGGCAAATACATATTAATTTGGGGGTGACATGAAAAAAGTTTGATAGCAACTGTTGTTAAGAGATTATTTCCATTGTCATTGACAGCTGCGTCTGTGTGGCGACTGTAATGTCCACTGAGGTCCTCCTGATGTTGGTATGGCGTGTGGTGGTGTGTATGTGAACCGGCGTCGGCTCTCTCTCACATGGCTGGATGAGTGTTATTGTGCCCTCCGGCTCCAGCAGAGCACAGAGGGAGCCCGCGTTAAGCGGCTGCACTCGGAAACAGGATATTGTGGGGGAGGCTTTTGTGTGTTTGACTTTAACCGAGAGAAAAGGAAAACAGGCTGCTTTCTCACCTACTTACTGCCCGGTCGGAGGGCCGTGGCGATAAGGGCAACACCACCACCCCTGATGAGGTGCTGGGGTAGAGAGGGAGTTTTGGCAGTATGTGTGTTTGTGTGTGTGTGTGTGTGTGTGTGTGTGTGTGTGTGTGTGTGTGTGTGTGTGTGTGTGTGTGTGTGTGTGTGTGTGTGTGTGTGTGTGTGTGTGCGCGCATCCTAGCGTTGTAATAGGCTAACATTGGGGGTGAAATTGCAAAAACTGCTATTTTTGTCAAAGAGATTTGGTGTAAAGTGGAAAAAAGGAGGGGGCCTAGTATAGACCCCTGGGGGACCCTGGTCAATTAAGTATACCTATGTTTAAGTGGTTAAACAGGACACTATATGAATGTAAAGAAACCTGATCTCCTCTTCGATGCGTTGTGAGCTAGCTAGAAAATAAAAGTACAAGATCCTACCCAATAGGCCTATAACAAAATAAAAACAAACAAACAAGTAACAGAAAAAGAAAGGCCACCCAGTGCCATGGATGTACACTAAACCACATTAACACAAATCTAAAACCCTGGTAAAAACTGAAACACAGTTTCAGTGGACAGGTGACAGTCAGATTTATAGTCACAGGAGCCAATCACCAGCAGGGTCCACTTAGTAGAGAACCACTCACATCCAGACACTACTCAGTCACCAGTCACACCAGCTGACAGTCAATCTGCCACTCATCACTACTCAATCACACACACACCAATGATGGGAGAGACTTGCACAGGGAAGACACAAGGAACTACACATATGACCCCTAGGGTCATAACAATGTGGTTAAATGAATGATGCCATGACAGTACATGACAGTGCGCGTGTTAACGACGATGCCAAGTTTGAACTTTATTCATACGTTTTTATTTCTAACAAAGTAGTTAGGTAAAGAATTGCTAAATATTTACAGAAATCATAGAACATTTTGAGGTGTTTTTGTAAGGAGGTGTGTGGTGTGTGTGTGTGTGTGTGTGTGTGTGTGTGTGTGTGTGTGTGTGTGTGTGTGTGTGTGTGTGTGTGTGTGTGCGTGTGCGTGTGCGTGTGTGTGCGTGTGCGTGTGCGTGTGTGTGTGTGTGTGCATCGTCTGTCCATGCGTATCGACTGCACTTGTGTGTATTTGCTAACTAGACTTGCACTCTTCAGACATGAGTAGGGGAGTGTTTCAGTGTGTGTGTGTGTGTGTGTGTGTGTGTGTGTGTGTGTGTGTGTGTGTGTGTGTGTGTGTGTGTGTGTGTGTGTGTGTGTGTGTGTGTGTGTGTGTGTCTATATGTCTGGTCTCGGGAATGTTAATGCACAGTGGAGAGAGCAGAACAATGGAGAATGGATGGAGGGAGGATAAAAGAGTTGGCAGAGCAGATTAATGAAGTCAGACAATAAATACACAGTGTGTGTGTGTGTGTGTGTGTGTGTGTGTGTGTGTGTGTGTGTGTGTGTGTGTGTGTGTGTGTGTGTGTGTGTGGTACCTCTGTCGAGTCAACATGATTGATTGACTAGTTAAATATTGTGTTGAATGACGGGTTGATTGTTCGCTGAACTTTAGGCATTGGTGGTATATTTATCCGGACATAACATTGCAAAAAGATTTACGTAACAATATACGCAGCCCTGACAAGATTAAATGATCTCTCATCTGTCACAAGTATTGCTGGTACAGACATGGATCAAATTTAGTTTAGTTGCATTTATTGGTATGGTTTTCGTTGGCTGTTAAACCACATGAAAAAAAATCCTGTTATGTGGAATGAGAGTAGGATGTGACCGGTATATTCTATTATTGAAAAACAACATCTTTCTATTGGAACATAGTGTTACTTCAAATAATCGGAATCATGTGGATCTGGGCTCCATTGTGGATCTCAGTCTTCATGTGGCTGTGACGGCAGTCATCAATGACGTATCAATGATGTATGATTCTGATCAGAGCCCTATTGACTTCCATTATGGAATTAATAAAGAGAAATATTTCAATAAAGTATACATTTTGCGGGGAACAAAATAATGAAGGCACTTCTATGGTATACTGGCATTGTGCGTATGAAGTTTGGTGCTGATCCAGATATTTGTGAGACTAGCTCCGGAAACACGCTGTGAAGAGGACCGTCTTAGCGGCTGGAATCAGTACAGAGGCCTGGAGTAGGGTTTAACCCGTAGGTGTATTTATTCACAAAACATGACAGACATTTAGGAGAAAACACCCAGACCTGGTAGCATTTGGCTTCTCACCCTCATCTCTGCTGTTGTGAAATGACAGCAGCCTTTTATAGCCAGCTGGAGCTAATGAAACTGGACTATACCATTTTACTGCACCAGTCATAGGGGTGTTTCTAAAACATATAATAAATACCTAACTAAACATACAATAAATACATGAATATAAATAGCCTTAAACACAAGTATTACAAGTCTCATTAACTACCCAGGTTATACCAATTCCTTCACACTACAACATCATTTACCACTCACACCAGCACATCATAACCCCCCCAGCTATCCTGATATGGTCCAGCCCAATTATGCTGAAACACACAGGCAATTGTTAGGCATTCAATCAGACCTCAACAATAAAACTTACATTGCACCTCAACCATATTACACCTAGTCTCTATTGCACTTATTACACACATTACACTTGTCCATCATAATTGTCACACTTTAGTCTCCCCAGGTGGAACTCGTTGGCTGAGTGGCCATCTCAGTCAAACAGGAAACAAATCAATGTATTCAACAATAAAATAATGACTGTGCAAAATACGCTGTGCAAATTACTAAAGTGCCAATATGCTGTGCAATTAAGTAAACTCTGGGTTATCATATATGTGCCATTCTTGTAACAGAGGTCCTCTCCACACACACACACACACACACACACACACACACACACACACACACACACACACACACACACACACACACACACACACACACACACACACACACACACACACACACACACACACACACACACACACACACACACACACACACACACAGACCGACCCTCTTACAGACAAATAGCCTCCTGCCATGTGGTAAAATGCTAACTAAAAGCCCTTAATAGAAAGTTAAATAACACTAATGTTCTAAAAGCCCAGCTAGAGGCCCCTGCTGCTTAACAGGGCAAAACCCACCAACAATGACATCCTTAGAGCCTCACACTCTCACAAAAAAAAGCCTAAAAATGAAGAAAATAAAGCCATTTTTAAATTAGTATTGACGCCAGAATTGGGGGAAGGCGGTCATATTCATTAAGACATAACTCCATTGGGTTTGAAGTCGATCGGCCGGACGGTTCTCGAGATATGTGAACTACAGACACATGCATGCATGCAAGCACACGCGTAGAGATTTCATGCATTTGTAGAAGAATTGTATACAACATACACATACCATACTATACATAAAATATATTGACATATTATACAGTACATACAACATTGTACATACAACAATGAGGTGTGGACGTGTTGGCCTAAGGGAGTTCACCAACAGTAGAGTTTGTGTTGCTGTCTGCCTATTAGATTATGAGTTGCCTTCAGGTCATGGGGTCACTCAAATAGATCCTTATGGGTATATTTTGCACTGTTCTGAGTTAAATTAAGTGGTGGAAAGACAGGGTTATTAGTTAACACGAAACTAAGACTAAAACTAAACGAGGAAAAAGTATAAGTTACAAAAAAATTGATCTTGATTCAGAGAAGTTTTATCTTCTCTAAATCAAGGTTTTCCTCATAATACCTGAAAACTAAACTAAAACTAGTCAATTCCTAAAACTAGAACTGCTTATGCATCCATAAAACTAAATTAAACACCAAATTGAAAAGCTAAATGAAATCTTACTACAGATTTACTACTACTAATGAATATTTCAAAACTATAATAACTCTGCCAGAACAACTGCCATCGCCATCTGTAGAGCCACGCTGCTAGTGGCAGTAATAACTCATGAAACTATTACACCTGATCTGAACTAACACAACTATAAAGAGAGAGAGAGAGAGAGAGGAACATCTCTCTCTCATTATCTGTCCTCTCCTCCCCCTCACCTCCCTCTGTGGAGCTCTCCTTTAAGGAATGTCTCCTCGTCGCTCCCAGGCTGCGCCACCGCCTCTGGAATGCGGAGGAGGGCGGAGAGAGGCGTTAAAGGAGAGAAAAGGAGACACAGAGAGAGGAAAAAAGAAAGAAAGAGAGAGGCAGGATTCCTGTGAACCTCCTCCACCCCTCGTTGAGGCAATCATCTGGTTCTGAGCCTCCCCAGCGTGAGAGAACAAAGGAGGAGAGAGGAGAGAGGAGAGGAGAGGAGGACAGCGGAGAGGAGGAGAGCATGGTGGAGGTTTGCATCACTAATTGCAGGAATGAGAGGAATGGAGGGATGGAGACTGAAGAGCGAGGAACAGAAGAAAAGCATCAATTAAGAAAGACAAACAGGTTTGAGCGTCTGACGTGGGAACCTGGCAGGTTGGACCTGTTGCAGGCCCTCTGCTCTGACTCACACTCAGTGGTGGAAAGTAACTAAGTACATTTACTCAAGTACTGTACTTAAGTACAATTTTGACATATTCTTTTACTTTACTGGAGTAATTCCAATTTTCAATCATTTTACTTCTACTCCACTACATCTCAGAGGAAAATATTGTACTTTTACTCCACTACAATCATTTGAAAACTTTAGTTACTAGTTACTTTGTAGATTTTGATTATTGTTACAAACCCACTTCAGACCTATATACTTTGGCAATTTGAAAATAGCCGATCTACAAGCTCACAACGCGTCGCAAAGCTGTCGGGTGGAAACCTTGTATGTCCAAAACCCTTCCTACTATTTTGACAACTTTTGTGCGACACTCTTGTATGATGAAGTATAGGGCATAATTTGGTCATTTTGTAGGATTTTGGTGAGTGCACAGACCAATCTGCGCCCTGTATATTCTGTATGTTTCAGCCGGAAAAGAAAACTATGCAGAATATAGAATAAACACACATACTGTAAAACACAAGTAAAAACAGGTAAAAGGCAGTTAATGCAGCTGTACAACCTATAGATAAAACGATCAAAGCAGGGATAAAATCAAATAAAAGCTTTGGACCAAACTTATAGTTAAGTTTGTACACAAACAATGATGTGCAGAGCAGTATGAGTGTGTGTGAAGAGCTCTGCACGCAACAGTGTCACGGTGCATGTAGCTACAGTATTAATCACTGCTGTGTGTGTGTTTGTGTGTGTGTGTGTGTGTGTGTGTGTGTGTGTGTGTGTGTGTGTGTGTGTGTGTGTGTGTGTGCGCTTCAAGTTCCTTAAGGTCAAATAGAATTTATTTCTTACCACCACTCCCTTTCCTCTACTGACTGCCTTCAGGGACAGATTAACCTGCAACACACACACACACACACACACACACACACACACACACACACACACACACACACACACACACACACACACACACACACACACACACACACACACACACACACACACACACACACACACACACACACACACACACACACACACATTTTGTGTGTGTGTTTGTGTCTGACTGAGTTCCCTGTCAGAATGTCATCTAGCAGACGCTGCTCCAGAACCAGATTTTGGCAGTGTTCAGCTTCTATTCTCAACCCCAAAACTACTTCTGGGTCGTTTCTTTCAACAAATCTGGAGCTGCTATTCTCCCATGAAGCTCCTATTGAGAACGCCAGGCCCACACAGACATCTTTTTCTCAGCATGTGTTCGACCTTCAAACCCAAATTCACAGAATGCATCGCCGCTACAACTTTCAGGTCCAGCGCAGCCCCCATTCTCAACAACACAAACTAACAACACGTTTCTGCCCAAAATATCTCCTGTGATCAGTACTAGACCCAGATTACCCTCTCCTCTCCTCGCCTCTCCTCTCTTTCCCTCCCTCCCCCGCACGCCAAAATTAAAGCACAATAAACAGCGATAACACAATAAAGAGTGAAAGCGATAACAAGGTTTCTCCCTCTCTCCCTGTCTCCCTCTCTCCTGTAATCCCACGGAAAAACAAAACAAAAGAGGAGGTAATGAGATTTGGCCAGGTCACTCTCTCCTTCTCTCTCGCCCTCCTCCCCCCCCTCGCTCCAGTAGTGGTTGGGAGGGCTGGAGAGGGAGAGAGAGGGAGGTGGTGAGGTTATGTGAGGGAAAGAGCAAAGAGGAGCAGTCAGCAGACATCTGCTCTCTCATCTTTCAAATCTAATCAATTCAAAGGGCCTTTATTGACACGAATATGTTCGCAAGTGTGGAATGCAAACAAAATTAAATATATTTAGCCTGTGTACAGCACAATACAAGAATAAAGAAATGTATCTCTGTGACATTGCAACATTGCAATCAAATATAGTAGTTTTCTTTTCTTTTCGTTTTTGCTCTTAAAATATTAACATTAACTGAACAGCTAGCCTCTGGGAGAGTCGAGACGTTGAAAAAGAAATATGTGGCCTGTTTGTATTGTATAATGAGTACAGTGTTGTCTACTACAGTATGTACCTGGATCATCATGGTGCAGATAGTGCAGGAATACAATATCAATTCAATTCAAGGAGCTTCATTGGCATGAGAAAACATACGTTAAATTGTCAAAGCATAAGTGGAACAAAACAATCAAATCAAAACAAAACAAAACAATGTATGTACAATTAAATGGGAATAAAGAGATGTGTAAACAGAGCTGTGTTACATTGCAACTTAGAGGGAAGACTATTTTACGAAACTATACAAATTGTGCATTTTCTGTCAGAAATAGTCATACAGTAAAAGGTTAGCTTGGTATAAACCTTTGAAAACAGTTGACAGCAGTTTTTATCTGCTCTGAGGAAGGCTGCGGTCGAAACGCGTTAGCGTTCTCGCAATAAAATGAGAAACTGCAGTTTTATTTTGGAGTGCCGCTCTTTCCACTTAGGTGTTTTTTTTTTTTGAGTTGTATACATAGCTGAGCACCCACTGCCTAAACTAAGAAGGCATCCAGAGGATAAAATTGCTCTGTTCATACAGTATTTCTATGTACAGAGGTCATTTGATGTGCAGGGATACACACAATAATTTGTAGTCCTTGTGGTTGTATTCTAGACATCCTTCTCCTGTCACAACAGCTCACAAATCTCGCTGCTGTGTTTGCACATTGTTGTACTTCACCCAACAGATATGGGAGTTTTTTTTGTCATTAGTCATGTTTTCAAACTCCCTTGGGTGATTGTAATCTGTTGGGAGTACAGTATGTGTCTCTGATGTCTTGGTACAGTACAGTGGGCAAGTATGTGCAGTGGGTGCATAGTCTGTCTTCTCTTGGGAGCCAGCTCTGCCTATGGCAGCCTTTCTCGATCGCAAGACTGTATTCACTGAGTCTGTACATAGTCAACGTTTTCCTTAGTTTTGGATCAGTCACAGTCCTCAGGTATTCTGCCACTGTGTATTCTCTGTTTAGCATTGCATTCCATTTTGCTCTGGTTTTGGGTAGATCTTTTCCAGTGTC
>NC_139954.1:27753169-27758169 GCF_963454915.1 Gymnoscopelus microlampas
ATTAACTTCTAAATGATGATGTATTATCATAGGTTAATCTTCCCAGCAGCACATAAAATCAGACCCACATTCATACCAGCTGCAACATTAAAGTGATGAACAATTACAATAATTACAATCCAATCATAATGATTGCGAAATGGACCATTCTGCATAATGAGTACTTTTATGTTTGGTACTCTTAAACCCCTGGTGAAATTAGTTGCTGCATATGATACATCCATATCAGTGGCCCCTTTGATACAAAAACCCACAAGAACCCAAAAAGTCAAGCTATGCTCTGACTCTAAGTTTATTTTGATGCCAAAACTGTGTACTTTTTCTGAATAAAATGTTTGAATGCATGACTTTTACAGAATATTTTCAATGTATTTTTCATAATATTTCTACATTGTGGTTTGCTACTTTAAGTAAAAATCTCATTACTTCTTCCACCACTGGGCTCCTCTGTAATAAACCAAGGTCTCCCCCTGATGCATAATGCACAATGTAAACATTACCAACACCAATCTGTTTAAATTGATCTTCCACAGGTGAAGACAGTTTACTTTAATTACCTGAACTGATTTGATTCAGCGTTTTATTATCTTTGAATACTAAATGGCTCATTTGAACAGCATCATTATTACAGTTTCATCCAGGGAAAGTTGCCTCTGGGAACAATGCCAGAGATAACAATCTATCTGCTAAATTGCTATCTTCAGTGTCTTGACCATAAGATGAAACAAGTTTCAAGATTCATACAATTAACGTAAGGCCTTATTAATTTCATTATTATTATTTATTAATTTATTTATTTATTAATTTATTATGAATTATTATGTAAACAGCATCCAGATTTCAGGCATGTTCCGTAATATATATCTTTTTATTCACATCTCAGATGAAACACAACTTTTAATGAATGTACATAATGTATACATTTAATTGCACAACACTTGAACATTGATAGGATTGCTACTTCCTAAAGCAACAGAGCCAACAACGGTGTTCAATTATTCTGAAACGTTAACACTGAAACTGAAAGTACTTAATCTCATTACAATTATAATTTATAATCATATATCGTCGCTGGCGGTCAAAAACCTTGTATCTCCATTTTTAATATTTTTTTCGTAAATGAATGTCCTACTTTGTCAGACAGGAGTGTCTCGCAAAAGTTGAGAAAATAGCGTCCCATCGCGGCATGTTGTGAGCTTGTAGATCGGTTATTTTTGCCTTGTTTGAAAGATTTTGAAAGTGAAAGTGGTTATGTGTGTCTGTGGGTTTTATAAATGTTCAACCAATAAAAAGTATTAACAAGAGCTTGTGACTAAATACTAACTACATTAGATACATTGGAACGCAGGTTTATTTTTTTACATTTCTTGAAAAGTAACCATTTTGCAATTTTACAACATCTTCAGGTCCCTGTACCACAACTCCACTTGCAGAGTCAAAACCAACAACGGCACAACCGATGAATTGGCCGATCTGGACTTTGCGGACGACTTGGCTCTGTTAAGTCATATCCAGCCTGCACTCCAAGAGTTGACCAACAGTCTCCATGAGCACGGAGATAAGGTCGGTTTACGGATAAGCCAAGAAAAGACTAAGGCCATGACCATTGGACAATACCAACACCTTCCACCACTCACTATAGGCCTACATGACATAGAGTATGTTGACAACTTCACTTATCTTGGAAGTAACATCTCAAACACAGGAGACGTGGAGAAAGACGTCAATAACCGAGTTGGAAAAGCTGCTGGGGTGTTTCAACGGCTCCGCAACATTTGGTCGTCTAAAACCATCTCTACGGCCACCAAGCTACGCCTCTACATGTCAGTGGTCATCCCAACAGCGACCTACGCCTGTGAGACATGGATGAAGACAGCCAACACCACCAACAAGTTGGATGTCTTCCACCGACGATGCCTCAGATCCATCCTGAGGATCTCATGGAGAGACCACATCACCAATGAGGAGGTGATGAGAAGGGCAGGGGTAGCACCACTGTCTGTCATCGTCGATGAAAGGAGAAGGAGAATGGCTGGACACGTACTCCGACTACCAAGAGAGAGACCGGCAAGTGTGGCAATGGACTGGATGCCAGAAGGTGGAAAGAGGAAAAGAGGGAGGCCAAAGAAGACTTGGAGACAGACAGCTAAGGAAGACCTAAGCGAGATGGGTGTCAGCTGGCACGGAGCAAGAAGGGTCGCCAGAGACCGGAGTAAATGGAGAGGACTCGTCGCCCAATGTTCCAATAGGAACGGGAGGAACTAAGTAGTAAGCAACATTGAGACTGGATGCACAGGTGATTGTTTCACCTGTTGTTTCGGGGAGCGCTGGTTTCAGCACACACCAACCCCCTCTTGTGTGTTGGCTAGTGCTGCGCGCCCTAGCGAGACCTGACAGAATGGGTTTGACGCTTGCGCAGTATGACGCTTGCAACCACAGTGTGATGTCGTCTGTTAAGGGGTCTATACTATGAACCAGTTCAGTACATTAGCTACCAAGCATGCAAGGTGAGTCAGGAAGGGAAATACTTTCTCCCCTCACAATTTTTTTGTGAATACAATGTTATGTTGTCCAATCTGTATGGTAGAGTATGTTAATACAATATATAACTTATACAATCCTGGCAGTTGTATTTGGTCTCCCTGCTCCTCTATTGAGACATTTAGATCCTGTGTTTACATTAGACACAACCTTTGTTTGACACACTTTGATTCCTCCCCAGAGCAAGCAAGCAAGCAGGCTCTATTAGGTCAGTGGTAAAAAAAAAAAATCAAATCCAGGGTAGAACAGGAAAGTTACATAGTGCAGCTTTAAGCAAACAGCTGCCTAATAAACAAGGCTTTTCTTTTTTTATATTTGGTACAAAAAACTGAATGGAAGTTCATAATCGTTTGGAACATTTACCGTTATTATCTATAGTGACAGATGTTGGTGCTCGATGCTGCCCTACAGCCTACCTACTGCTTGCAAACAATACACAAACACACACACACACACACACACACACACACACAGTCACACAGTCACACACACAAACACACACACACACACACACACACACACACACACGCGCACACCTCATTGTCCCACAGAGTTCGATGTCGTGAAGTCGTCTTGAGACATCAGGCGTTCCAAACGAGTGACTCTCTCTCTCCCTTTCTCTGTCCTCCCCCGCCTGCATCCTGCAAGCCAGCAAACGCACGCACGCACGCACGCACGCACGCACGCACGCACGCACGCACGCACGCACGCACGCTCCATGACACGGTCCAGTCTGTCTGGCCTCCAGCTGTTTGGCCACAGATGGGTGACTTCCTTTCAGACTCTTTTCCAGATGTAGAGATGGGGGTCCCTTTTCTTTCATCGCCTTTCTTCTCCCTCCCTCCCTCCCTCCCTCCCTCTCCTCCTCTCTCTCTCTCTCCCTCTCTCTCTCCCTCTCCCTCTCCCTCTCTCTCTCTCTCTCCATATTGCTTTCTCCCCTGAAGTGTTTTGTGTCTGATGTAAATCTCCATGGTTTACCTGGATTGTTATTTTTTCTTCTTATAGGTACTTTCTTTCGCGTGTTTCCTTCGCCTCCCCCCCTGCAAATATTTTACCTTAAAGCTTCAATCTTCTCTTTGTCAATCATTTGCCCACTCCACTCATATCAACAGCCCGTATATACTGTACTGTACAGGTCAAGATCATACAGATCTTGACACGTACAGCATGTGTTAACAGGATAACACAGAAAGCCCTCAGGACTTTCTGTGTTATAGTTTTCGCATGTGTACTTACTGTACTGTTTGCAATTTGTTAATAAAATCCTCCAAACATTGTGTGAAGCACCTCAGATATTCAGCAATGTGTGATTTGTGAAACAGCATTAAAGGAGCCCCCCCCACACTGGTGGCCTGAACAATCGATACAATATGTAGAATTTGACATATAACAACAATAACAACAACAATAATACTGAGTACGATACAAAAAAGGACAGAAAAGTAGGAATCAAGGATCAAAATAATATAATGCAATTAGAATAAGTAATAAGGATTGAGATAAAGATAAAGCCCCATGAGGAATTTCGTTTGCGATTGGACGCTTCGGGGTCCAATTTGAGTACAAATGTAACCATTTGTACATTCTCCGATTTAAATGAAGGATTTTACCGCAGAGCGTCTGGTGAGGTGAGGACACAGGGGAGATGCCTGTACAATAACTACTAAATAAAAGGTGTAATGTGACACCAGAGGTGCTCTGAACTCTACGATTTGTTACAGGGATTTACACATGATGGCTTTTCTCTCCCCCTTCCTTTCATGCTTTTCATCTCCTTAACTCTCCTCCTCCCCCGTCTCTCCTGTTCTCCTCGTCTCTCCCCCTCTTTCCACGTCTCTTTTCTCTCCCTCCTTCTGTCCCTCCTTCTTCAGTGTCCACATCTCCCCAGAGAGCGAGAGAGTGAGAGAGCGAGAGAGAGAGAGACAGAGAGAGAGAGAAAGAGAGAGGCACATGCCGACATATGTCTCTCAACAATAGACACGTGTTAAAATATTAACTCACTCATCCTCATTACGGGTCTCTCTCTCTCTCTCTCTTTCTCTCTCTCTCTCTCTGGATGGAAGACAGACAGGTGTTATTGTCTAATTGTCAAGAGTCTAGTTAGAACATGACTATTGTTACATGAAACAAAAATATGATTTGGATGTATTTCAAAATGTGTGGGATTACGAAGGTGTACTTTTTCTATAAATGACTTGGAAATCAATGTAAATGTACAGTATGTAAATGTACAGCAGGATGATGTTTTATAAATGGATACATTTTATAAATGATTGTTTAAAAATCTCTCTCTCTCTCTCTCTCTCTCTGTCATAAAACCTTTCTGTGAGTGAACACCATAAACCTAAGGGGCCAACCGCGGGGCCCCCTGCCCGGCAGCGATGCTACTTGTCAGGCTGAGGCAGCAGCAGGATGTGGCCCCCCTCTCGGGGCCCTCACAAAGACCAGTATGGAATGGG
>NC_139954.1:27760669-27783169 GCF_963454915.1 Gymnoscopelus microlampas
TGACCCCGGTGTGTTGTTCCATTTCAGGGCCCCAAATATTTACTTTCAACTTTTCAAAGCCATTTCATTTTTCACTTTCCCACTATTTGGACACATCACTGTTTGTGCTGCAAGGGAAAGAGGATGGTGGCAAAGTGGTTTCTCTTCTGAACCACACATACACACACATGCACACACACGACATGTACAGTACTTGGATGTTTCTGCACATATGTACTGTACCTGAATTTGCTGGCCGGGGGGGATCCATGCCTCTGCTTTTGATATCCCCCTCTCCCATCATACATTTTCATGGCCGGTGGGGATAGTTAAAATGAATTAAATGCATTTCCTTTGGGAAGAGTAGACTGTCTGATGTGTGTAATATGCACGTTTGATAATATCACAATTTAAACAAACATTTATGTTATCACATTAACACTGGCATTTTTATTTTGGGCAGATTTTACCGCTTTAATTCAAAAATAGCAAAAATAGCAGCTCTATCAACTCACAATGCGTCGAATTGTGACACATTCTGAGCTTGCAGATCTGTCATCTGCTTAAGAAAATGACAAAAAATGTACAAATGGAACCCTCCATACCCACCTCTCTCTCTCCCTGTAAAATATATTCCTCTTGAGTCACTGAGGGATTCATCTGTTCATCTCTGATCTCCTCTTCAAGCCTTCGGGTTTAGATTTTCACACCGGCTCCATCACAGAAGTGTGATGCGAATATGCAAAATATAATGTCCGTGTGAGGATTACACAAGGAAGCCATGTAAATCAAGTCTGATGTGATATATCGCATGCTTTTTTTTTTGTAGCATTTCTCTAGCAATGCCGTTCGAAGGATGAACATCCAAACACAGTCACCAAGTTGAAGCAGAAACAACAATGAGCTTTTGTTGTTGGTCTTGATAAAAGGAAATTAAAATATTGAATTCATCCTATTTCTGCTTTGAATTAAAACAATCATCTTTAAAAATTAAAATACCAGAAAACTATTTCATAGACTACAGTTTCCAATCCATTGGTATTTGGACTGTACTTTGTCAAGTATTTATGCAACGATGTTGACCATTATCCAGTTTTATAAGTGTGTACCGGTAATTAGTGTGGTTGCCCAACAGGGCAACCAGACTATTGTTATAGTTAAAAAAAACTCCTCCCACAGTTTTCATCCCCCAATGTCATGCCATATGTCAAAATGACCGTCTAAATCGGGAATCGTGCGCTTGTATTTTGCTAAGAGATTGGTTACATAGTTTAATTGATATTAATTTATTAGTGAATTACATTTCCCCATCCACTTTAATGGAAAATGGGAAAATTAAAAAACTAGATTTCAAGTATTTCAAGTATTTCTTTCTCAGAAACCGTAAGAGCTAGAGTTACCACATTTGGAGGAGAGGTTCATAACATTGTCCGAAATTATTGAAAAAATAATTACACCAGTCGGCCTCATGGTGGCGCTATAACAGCCCACTTTACGTTTTGGCCTATAACTCTTGAACCGTAGGTCGTAAAATCAAAATTTCTTTTTCCCTAGATTCCTTGGGTCATTACGCAACTAGGCCACGCCCATTTGCGTCTAGATAGATTTTTTGATATTGATTTATTAGTGCATTTAATTTCCCCATCCACTTTCATGGGAATTGCAAATAATCCCATTCAAGTATTTCTTTCTCGGAAACCGTAAGGGCTACAGTTACAAGACTTGGAGGGGAGGTTGATAGTTTATTGCAAAATTATTTAAAAAAGGATCACACCAGTCAGCCACATGGTGGCGCTATAACAGCCCACTTTACGTTTTGGCCTATAACTCTTGAACCGTAGGCCGTAAAATCAAAATTTCTTTTTCCCTACATTCCTTGGGTCATGACGCAGCTCCCCATATAGGTCACGCCCATTTGCGTCAGGACAGATTTTCCGCCATTTTGACTTTTCTTCAAAACACACTTTTAGCTCCTCCTCCCACATATTTTGTCCAAATTTCACAAAAATGGGTACACATGATCTCTGGACCCATGCGATAAACATCTCCTAGCAGAATTTTGATAGTCCTTACGGTTCGCCCTTAAATGGCTTCAAAAGTTAGCGGGAGGGGCCCGTTTTACAAAAAAGGCCAAAAATCACAAACGAAACCTCCGGTCAATCCCAAATTTGAATCACATGTCAAGGGTGGTTTACTCAACGGATCCCCAAAAGCATTTCCACTTTGATCCATAGGGGGCGCCACAAATGCTCAAAATGTAACCGTTTGATGCAAAAACATGATTTTCGGGGGATCAATCCTCTCAAAATGAAACGCAAGTGATCTCAGGAGTGACGTGACAATGTAATTGGCGCAGTCTCCGACGGTATTCCTCCCGGCGTATTACTCGAGTCCCGACCGGCGTCGGCGCAACCACACTTTGCAATTGCCAATTGCGACGCGTCTAGTTGTTTACTTGTGTCTGTGACAAAGATATCAGCAATTCAATGGCTTGTCAAAACATGCAATATTTTCAAATGAACAAGCAATCTTTTTGCAAAGGCCTTTCCTTTCACTCTTTATTCTCTCTCTCTCTCGCTCTCTCTCACCATCCATCCAACCATCTATCTGTCTCATTCAGCTGCCAGTTCTCTCTCTCTCTCTCTCTCTCTCTCTCTCTCTCGTCGTAGTCTAACGCTACAACAGTCTGTACAGAACGTTGCACTGAGATACGCAAGATGAAACAGGATATTACATTTATACGTAGGTGTAAACAGTCAAGGATGGGAAGGATAGGGGTGGGTGGCTAAGGTTGGGGGCTTTCGACTCCCATTTCCTTTCTATCAGCGCACGACCAACGACTCTGTTACTCTGTCTCAGGTTGCACCGGGCTCTAACAAGCTGACATTTCAGTTGTGGTCCCCCCGCAGTGCTGACAAGACGGGGGCATTAGCAGCAACTGTTAAATGGCTCTTAGTGGGACGGAGGATTCAGGCTTCACTGAGCTGAGACCTGATAACCATCAATGGAGGATCAATAGGCCTCAGTGGGAGCTGATGGCACAGGGGCTCTCTGCCTCGAAAAGGTCAGCGGGCGCTGGGGATTGTGGGTCGCTAACGCGTCACCAGCGGGGCCACCGGGGCCATTAACCCCTGCTGGATCTCCTGGGAGACCCTGCATCGGCAATCAGATAGTATGTGAGATTATCACCTGGAGATGGTGTGGAGAAAGTGTGCGTGCATGCGTGTGTGTGTGTGTGCGCGCGCGCGTGCGTGTGTGTGTGTGTAGTTAAGGTGTAAAGGTTCTTTATCCTGCTCTTAACACCTGACAGAGCTTCTGTTAGATCCTTACCTCGGAGATGGTCTGCAAATAAAGCTGTGTAAACACACGCATGCACGCACGCACGCACGCACGCACGCACGCACGCACGCACGCACGCACGCACACACGCACACACGCACACACACACACACACACACACACACACACACACACACACACACAAATGCACAAAGGCATATACACACGCACAAACAGCACTGACAGGTTTCTACACAGCAAGTGTTAGTTTCATTTACATTTATACATCTTACATTTTTACACTCTGAGCTACCTTGCTGCTGGACAGCGTGATCATATGAATAATGAATTATGACAGATCATCTCACAGACACATTCCATCCAGATGGAGTTTAGCAGCCACATGACGAACACAGACCACAGAGATTTATATGTGGTTGTGATGAGTAAAAAGATCTAAACATCGGCGAGGTCATTTTAGAAACACGCAGGAGTTTAACATATGAGACACGCACACACACACGCGCGCGCGCAGAGTCGCGCGCGCATGCATACACAATAACTCACAGATACACAAACACACACACATACATGCATACATACACCCACACTCACACGCACACACACACATACGTTGTATAGTTAAAATTCACGCAACCACAGAAACATTATTTTCATATACTGTAATCTTTGTTGTTGTACATTGATTTAAAGGATCAATTAAGACTGTTTTTCTGTGTGAATAATGCATATGCATGCACACACACGAACCACAAACATCTTTTCAACATGTGTTCTTAATACTTTGCGGCTAGTGTCCGCACACGCATGCACACACGCACACAGGGACACCCACAAGGCAAATACGTACACGTGCATGCAAGCGCACGCACATGCGTAAGACATGCACACACACACACACACACACACACACACACACACGTACACACGTACACACACACACACACACACACACACACACACACACACACAGACACACACACACACACACACACACACACACACACACACACACACACACACACTTCCATCAGCATAGTCCTCTATTCCCCCCATACTGGTACAATCAAATTCATCATCATTTGAGGGTCTCTCTCCGACTAGGAGGTGAGAGAGAAACAGATGTGAGACTCTGTGTGTCCTGATTACCATGATAAAGTGATGACTACGTTGGTTTAAACACAGCTGATGGAGAGGACGTTTGATGAACAACATGGCTGAGAGAGTCGTGGGAGTGATGAACTGAAGTCTTCAGTTTGAAGAGAGCTCATCAGGGACAAAGCGTCAATGTATCTAGAACAATCAGTGGTGGAAAAAGTACTATTTACTAAGTAAAAGTAATGCTACAATTCATTACACGTTTTGTATTCAAAATGTACTTGAGTAAAAGTACTAAAGTATTGGCATCAAAATATACTTAAGTGCTAAAGGAAAATACTCTGTCACGATCCACTCCTCGGATCGTGGACTGACTTTATTATTTAGCCATTGTCTGACCTTAATTGGTATTGGACCCTTTTGAACCCTCTTTCTGCTGTATTGTTCCCGGTTCTCCTTGTACTGTTATTTTGTAGTGATGTCCAAGTGTTTCCTGTTTAGCCTAGTTAGTGTTTCCTGTCTTGTCTCACCTCCCTTTGATTAGTTATGTTCTCCACCTGTGTCCTGTTGTGCCCCAGCCAATCCCTGTGTTAATTGTCCTTTGTTCTCACCTGTGCTTGTCTATTTATATGCCCCTTTGTTTCCAGTCTGTGGTGATTCATTATTGTTGTAACAGTGTTCTGTCTGTTACGTGGTCTTGTCTTTATTCCCTGTTTAATTAATTCAGATGCAGGGGGCTGCATCTGAATCGTTCTGTCTCCGCGTCACTGTCTGCGCTTGGGTCCTAAAGTTCCCTGCCTCGCACCGTGACATACTCATTATGCAGAAGGTCCCATTTCACAAGTTTTAAGTGTATAAAAGTACAAATTCTAAAGCCAAAGAATATACAGTATAGGGCTGAAGTTGTTAATCTATGTTTTGTAATAATAACAATCTACAAAGTAACTAGTAACTAAAGTTTAAAAAAAATTGTAGTGGAGTACAAGTACAATATTTGCCTACAAAAAATATCAAAAAATTGTACTTAAGTACATTACTTGAGTAAATGTACTTAGTACTTATATATGGCATGACTTCCTGTTGGGTCTGAACTGTGTCAACCTGACGTCCCTGTTGGCATGTTAATGTGAACATTGTCAAACATTTTCATCAAGAAATGATCAAAACTTGAGTTGTAATTTGGCAAAACCAGCAGATTTACAAGCTCACAACGTGTCACATTGCAAACTTGCAGAACAGCTATTTTCGCTGAAGAGATTTAACTTTTTGGCCATTTTTAATCCTATCCCTGAAGTATGATCTATTGTGCAATCTGCAACTTTACAATGTATTTTTTGTACATGATAACGGCGTGCAGCTATGTATAAATCAAGCATAAGTCTAACCCTAACCCCTAAATGCTTAATCCTAACCCTAACCCAAACCTGAATCTTTTCCTAATGGCTAAAAATCGACAAACAACCATTTCTCTTGTGATGACCAAGAAAAGTGTCCTCAAAAGGAATGCTTCAAGTATCTTAATACAGTACACACATGCACACATGCTCGCACGCACGCACGCACACACGCGCGCGCGCGCACACACACACACACACACACACACACACACACACACACACACACACACACACACACACACACAGGGGATGTTATGTAGAATGGTTATCAGATATCATCTCAGGTAGGCTGTGCTGCTGTCGACGTTTAGATTTCGAGTCTTAGATTTCAACTCTAAAGATAAGAAACAAAGAAGGCTGACGAAGAGGAGGCTCAGAGGAGGAAGGCTAAGCAGGATTATCCAGGAGGTAAACACAAACACTGAGGAGAGACCATGAGACCTGATTCTTCAGATGCCATTAATCCTCTTATCTCATTGGCCAGGGGTCACAAACTCGCAGTATTCCCTGTAAGGTGGCTTTTCTCCAAGCCTTTTTAACACCCAAAGTGTAATTTAACATCTGGGGTTAAATAATATAAATGATAATCAAGCTCACAGACATACAAATATGACTCCAGCCTGACCACACACCTGTTGTGCATCGACCTAATCGAGCCTCTGTTGTTTGGTTGTTTGAAATGCTCTTGTTTGGGTCCAGGGGCGTCAATTGGGTATGGCAGGCTATTGCAGCTGCCATACCCTGGCTCCAGGGGAGAAAAAAAAAAAAGTACTTTTTTGATAATACATCGGGAAAATCAGGCAAAAATAAGAATTAAATAACATAACTCTAACCTAACCCGAATCCTAACCCTAAAACCGAAATAAAGTAACCAAAAACTGGAAAAAAACGAACCCAACCCGCCCAGAACCGCACAAAAATTTCGCGCGCGGGGATGACCTCATGCACGCGCAGGGCATGTTGCCATACCCTAGCTTTTGCTGAACTGACGCCACTGTTTGGGTCTCATTTGATTTCTGTGTGCTGAGTCTGAGGCACGGTAAGACTAAAAGGCATGGCAAGCAGGTGAATGTATTAAAACAACAAGCCCCAAGAGGCCGTGGCTTTTAGTGATTTTAGAACAGCCAAGGGGTGTTGTTAACCATAACAGAGCTCATGCTTAACAAGTTGCTAAGCTAAGCTTAGTATTTCATGACTATTATCATAGTCATGACTAGCAGGCCTCACTATTTCGCACCACTGATCCGACCTATATGACTCAGACAGTCAGACATCACATAGACAATTTTAATATAGGATTTATTGTACGATAAAGTATATTGGGCTTTAGTGGTGAAGAAAATGTCCAACCCTGTTTCTTTACAAATTGAATCCTGGGACAGAGTATATGTCTGCACACATGGCCCGCCGTGGTCAGACATGACATGAGTCATGTCTGAAGTAGTAATTAATGCAAAGCCAATATTAAAATTAAGTGTGGCACACAATATGACACAGCAATGACCCTTAATATCTTGCTGTCGGTCTGAATACCTGAGAAAAAAACAATGAAAAACTATTCCAACTTCCTTGACAACACATACACTTAAAAGGTGCAAGAAGCCAGATTAAAAATACAAAAAAACTCCAGAACAATTAAGACGTACAAAACAACCCAGGAGCTTTTCTTATGTCCGAACACCCACCATCACCATTTCCACCACCCCTATCACCTCCACCACCGTATCCCTGACCTTAACACAGAGAAACACTTGTCCGTTTTGAAGGCCAAGGTAAATAAACTGAGCTATGCACCTCAAACGAAGGAGAGCAGACAAAGAGAGTGAAGGAGTGAGTGATCTCATAAACTAACCAGACGGTGTAGAGCGAGAGAGAGAGAGAGAGAGAGAGAGAGAGAGAGAGAGAGAGAGAGAGAGAGAGAGAGAGAGAGAGAGAGAGAGAGAGAGAGAGAGAGAGAGAGAGAGAGAGAGAGAGAGAGAGAGAACAATGGGGCAAAGGTTCCAGTCACGGAAGGCTCGGCAGGGAGGAAGAGGTGGCGGCGGTCAGGTCAGGTCGACTGTGTTATCATAACAGCGGCTAACGAATGCAGCGCCGCCTCAGCGATGTGGGAAACTCGACTCAGATGTGAGAGCTAGCATGAAGGCACCGGCTCAGGCCTCACGGCTCAGTTCTCAGTGATTCTTACAACAGACTAGAGTAGCTTTATCTTACAGGCATACCGCAACATGATCAAAGCTTGCGGTTCATTAGAGTGTCTTTTGTATTTGTTACAACTGAGTGCCTCAGTGCTCCTGTGTTGTAGGAAAATTAAGCTATCCAGACAATCCACACAAAGAAATTAAAATAAAAAATTTAATCATGTGGATCTCTGACTTGTCATCTATGATTTGTGTGTGACTACATTTTAACATAAAGTTACACATTTCAAATAATTATGTCAAAATAATGACTGGAGGTATTTCTGTGGCCTCCTGGCAGTGTGCAGAAGAACCTTTGCACTGATAGGTCCAGCAGTTTGCGAGATTAGCTCCAGAAAGGCACACACAAACTGATACACAGACACACACACACACACACACCATCTTATAGATGGCTTGCCTTTTTGAGAGCCATGTGGTAAAAATGAACTGACCTTCACAATGTCAAGGCCACAAAAGTCTAATTGTCTGCAGTAACATGTTTCCAATACAACCTTGGCTGCAAGGCATTTGACTTTGGCCACTATAGCCACTACTCCTCAGCAAAGTTTAGGCCATAGTTCATTTCTCAAACGTCAGCTAATCTTGGAAAAAAAGCAAAAAAAACAACAATGATAAGGCCATAACGGCAACCTTTATTGAAAAGCAGTATGACCCCTTGCTAAAGCTAATCCATAGACCTAATGCTAACTCACGTCTCCCGGCTATCATTCACCACTACCGCTGAAGTTCTATCAATAACAGACCTGCTACCCCGATACCGGCTCTGTCACTAATAATTAATGAACACTTCACACCACATGCACTTAAATTGATGCACGCTGCAGGTTTTAACAACAATGATGGATTAACACGGAGGATTTTACTGTGTGTGCGGTTTGTTAAATTAGTCGGAGCAGGTTACATATACCCATGTTGTTTATGGCATGGCTCTGAAACAGCTTAGCTGGCTATGAGAGGGTTATGAAAGTCCAACTTGCCGAATCCATATTCAAATTCAAATGTTCAATACATTTGAAGTTGAGGTGCTGAAGTCCTTTTTCACAAGTACAGTTGATAAAATGTAGTTGCTGATGTGAGAGAGATGAGTGTCTGTGTGTGCGTATCTGAGTGTTCCATAATGCACTCTAATTGTGTCACAACCACATTAACAATCTAGTTTAAGTGAATGTGGTTGATGATCAATGTGTGTGTGTGTGTGTGTGTGTGTGTGTGTGTGTGTGTGTGTGTGTGTGTGTGTGTGTGTGTGTGTGTGTGTGTGTGTGTGTGTGCGTGCGTGCGTGCGTGCGTGCGTGCGTGCGTGCGTGCGTGCGTGCGTGCGTGCGTGCGTGCGTGTGTGCGTGCGTGCACGTACGTGCGAGCATGCGTGTGTGTGCGTGCACGTACGTGCGAGCATGCGTGTGTGTGTGTCTGAGTTATCTATATCATTATGTTTGCCCAGGCTAGGAGGAGAATCCCCAACATCGATCACTCTGCCAACCCTGACTTACGCACACACTCACACACGCACGCACGCACGCACGCACGCACGCACACACACACACACACACACACACACACACACACACACACACACACACACACACACACACACACACACACACACACACGCACACGTGTGTGCGCGCATAACACAAACTCTCGCTCTCTTTCTATCCTCTTTCTCTCTTTCATGCTCTTACTTTTCTCTCAGTTAGTTTGCAGTTTCGACCGGGAACCGACATTATGTTATGGTACTTTTTATGTTGTACCAGGAAAGAATACCTTAGCCAAAAGAGTGTCTAACAGTGTCTAACATGAACCAACATAACAGTGTCTAACCTTAACCAAAATAACAGTGTCTAATCAAATAATGTGTTATTCCTCACAGATGTCTGTCTTTTTGTCCTATTCCCAGCCATCCATCGTGAGACACTACTCTAAGTCTACATACTGTATATGTCCTTACAATATAATAATAATAATAATAATGATAATAAACTTTATTTGTAAAGCACTTTTCAAAACAAAGTTACAAAGTGCTTTCCAATGGCAATATGGGAAGAGCAGGATACATATACTGTAGCAGTTATATGTTCATTAATGGTAAGAGTATATGAGAACAAGGGCATGTCCACCAACCAGACCTCTATTCTTTCTATTCTCCTCTTCCTCACTCTCAAAAATTATATAAATATTATAGACCCACCGATGCCAGATTTTGGTGTCCGATGCCGATCCTATATTAGCTTACAGTAACTTATAATCAAATAGATAAATACAAATAAAAAGGAACACAAATAATATTTTGATAGATAAAAATGGTATACTAACACTTAATTAACTATACTAGACCATACCCGGTGAAGGGCGCAGGCGAAAGTATTTGCAAAGTTGGGGTTAATGCACGTCCTGTCTCCCCCGCGCGCGCCCCGTCGTGGCGTCCCCGTATTTTTAAGTATTTTTACTGTTTTTCTCAACTTTTAGGTATTTTTAGTGTTTTTATCAATCTTTAAGTATTTGTACTTTGTTTTTCAACTTTGAAGTATTTCTCATTTTCAGTACTTTTAAGTATTTGTACTCATTTTCAGTACTGTGAAGTGTTTTTACTCAAGGTATTTGAGTATTCTCTCCGTCCCTCTCTCTCTCTCTCCATCTCCCTATTTTCACAACGCATCGCGAGGCGTTGTGAGCTTGTAGATGAGCTATTTTCAGTAGGGGAATATGAGCAGCCAAAATGTGCAGTTTGGCTTATGCGCCGAGAACAGACAGTTTATCAGGGATCGAAAGTGAGTGTGTACTGTGTAGTGCAGTGGTTCTCCAACGTTGTTATGTCAAGGACCCCCAAATTGACACTTGTTAGCCCGCGGACCCCCATTTGATAGATATGCCAGGGACCCCTCCCCTCCCCCCCCCCCACCCACAGCACGGAGAATGGCGTAGGCATGTTACTCGCCCGCCCCGGGTCCCGTGGCAAACTTATTTATTCAGGCTATGTAGTCAGCCTGTGGCCATGTTTCCCATTCAACCCGAAAAAAAACCCTACGTCCGCTGCCAGTACTGCTCCCGGTTTGGCTCCAATGGGAAACATGGCCACAGGCTGACTAAATAAGCGATTTAAACGGGTAGTTTCGCTGGCGACCTAAAATATTATGCAGCCGACCAAACCTTAAACATCCGTGCGGTTTAGAATCTACCATTAGTTTTGGGATACGATGTATACAAAAGGGTAAACAGCGGAGCCTTGGCGGACGTTCGCCCGATCCTGGAAGAGAACGACATAGAACCGTTCTTTATGGAGCTAATGTGCATCGTGTGTGGGGGAAAAAATCTGGAGTGTTTACTTTCCACAGTAGAGAGTGGGCGGGGTCTATGGTGTAGCGTCGGCGTCGGTGTTGCCATGTCCGCCGATTGTAAGCGCTTTAGGGCCAATGTTGGTATTATAGGGTTCGTTTGGTTTGGCCTCGTTTTCATAGACCTTGCTGCTTGTTTCTCTCGCGAAACCTGGCAACGACGCATGCGCAGTTTGATCAAGAGTCCACCCAACCACCACCCCCACCACCCCCACCCCCACCACCACCGTGAGGTTACTAGAATTATAATAGGATTGCCTTGTGGTTGGGTGGACGGTGGGTGGCACAAACGTATTTAACTACTTAAACCCTATTCAACAATTAAAAAGATACAAACTCATGTGTCGTATCGTGGAGCGCGAAGCTTGCAGATCTGCTCTTTTTGCTTGTTTTTGCTTTGCCTGCAGATCAGCTTTTTTTATTGAAAACTTTTGAAAATGTTCACCTGTAATGAATTGCCCAAAATAGGGAGGGAGGCCAGGTTGAAAGTGGTTAAAAAGCGGAGCCACATCGGCTGCATAATTGCCAAGACCGATAAATCGGCCAGGCCTATATATCACATCACACAATAAGATCAGCTCAGATGTGGTTGAAAGCCAAAGAGAATTAACGAGTTTTAAGTAAAGCCTTAAAAACCTCCATGGACTGTGCTGATCTAATGTGGAGGGGCAGGCTGTTCCAGAGCCTGGGCTCTGGAGAGGGTATTGTGCAATTTGCAGGCATTGGGGGGGCGGGGGGGGGGGGGGGCCCAGTAACTGACCAGTGCATCAACCACATAATCACGGCATTCAATTCCGTCTGGAGACCTGCGCTACAGTGCATGTCCTTCCCCTCTTTCTCTCTCTCTTTCTCTCTCTCTCTCTCTCTCTCTCTCTCTCTCTCTCTCTCTGACAGCAGAGAGTGGTGTGTTGGCACGATGCTCGCCGTGCATGATCAGACATGAGAGAGCGAGCTCAGAGCTGCTCTGACAGGATTAAGAGAGCAGGAGGAGAGGTCGGAGGTCATCTCGTAGGCATGGACAGATAGAGGACAGTGGAGGACGAGTGTGTGTGTATATCGGTGTGCGTCCGTGTTTATGGAAGTGTGTGTGTGTGTGTGTGTGTGTGTGTGTGTGTGTGTGTGTGTGTGTGTGTGTGTGTGCACGCTTTTCTGTGTGTGTGTGTGTGTGTGTGTGTGTGTGTGTGTGTGTGTGTGTGTGTGTGTGTGTGTGTGTGTGTGTGTGTGTGTGTGTGTGTGTGTGTGTGTGTGTGTGTGTGTGTGTGTGTGTGTGCACGCGTGTGCGTGTGTATGGTTTTGTTCTGGTGTGTGCATGCATGTTGGACACACACACACTCAGATATCTTTATTGGTTTTGAAGTCGGGTATCAGACTAAACTGTAACTTCCTTCCTGTTTAGAGCTGTGACCAACGTTCTTCTGAACCCTCTCCAGGATCTTGATGGATCCCCATTATCTACTAACCTCATAAACCACATCCAATCCAATCATACCCTCGACACACTGACACACACACACACACACACACACACACACACACACACACACACACACACACACACACACACACACACACACGTGCGTGCGTGCGCACACACATACACACATGTTTGTATTACTAGACTTGTGAGGACATCGTCATTTTAGGACGGAAATTTTATGAATGCCAATTTTACTACTTTTAGTCATTATCTATCCTAACCCTAAGGCCTGCACAGCTACCATAAATCAGGCATAACTTCAAGCCTAAACGTAACCTATAAATGTCTAATCCTAACCCTAAGCCCAACCTGTATTGTTTTTTTAAGCATAAAACAGCTATTTATCTTGTGAAGACGAGGAAATTGTCCTGTCTATTTCTCACATTCTACTACTCTTATGGGGAGTGACATTTGGCCCTCACAAGAATAGTAGAACACACACACAACACACACACACACACACACACACACACACACACACACACACACACACACACACACACACACACACACACACACACACACACACACACACAGCTTTATCGTCAGTTATCTGCACGTCACAGTTTGTCTGAGTAATCAGCCTAAACATTCCTGTGTTTCAGCAGCAGAGGATCACATACATGCACCGCAGCTTTTTCATCTCTGTACGGTTCCAGTGTGTCCTGTTAACAGGATCCAACCCACAGCAGGGCTCATGGGCAAGACCATGGCCATGATGGCAAAATCTGCAAATGAAAGCCAAATGCACCGCTGAGAATACACTGTTGTACTGCTGGAACGAGCCGGGAAAGAGAGAGAGAGAGAGAGAGAGAGAGAGAGAGAGAGAGAGAGAGAGAGAGAGAGAGAGAGAGAGAGAGAGAGAGAGAGAGAGAGAGAGAGAGAGAGAGAGAGAGAGAGAGAGATGTGATGATGATGATGATGATGATGAGATAGAGAAATGAAGAAAGGTACGAAGTAATACCACATTGTACAAATAAACATCTTGTTAGTAAGAGGCCTGTATTCAAAATCTAGTCAAAATGCAACCGCGTCAACATCAAAATATACTTAACAATAGTAAAAGCACTCATTATGCAGAATGGCACATTATTCACATCACATTATTGGACTATAATTATTGATAATTAACCACTTGAGCCCTATTTTATCCTTATGCTATTTGAAAATAGCCGATCTTGCATGCTGATCTGTTTTTGAAAAATGTGGAAGATTTCTGATTAATTATGTAGTAACTAAAGCAAATAATGTAGTGGAGTAAAAAGTTTGCCTGTGAGATGTGGTGGAGTAGAACACTCAGTTACTGTCCACCCCTCAGAGGAGAGAAATTAGAGAGAGCAGAAATGTGAGAGAGAAGAAGATAGAGAGAGAGGAGATGAGGAGAGAGGAGATGAGGAGTCAGATTGGGGTCCTTGATAAAATGTTCCACTTCTCTGTGAAATAGGATTTTCTGCTGCAGACACAACCATCTCTATTTTCCTCCCTTCCTTCCTTCCTTTTCTTTCCCTCTCTCCTGTTTTGTCCCTCTTTCCGTTAATCTAATTTGTACGTTTTAATAGGAATCAGGAAGTGATTTGGGGGTTTGTGGGTAAAACCATGATCCTGTAGTTGTCATGAAACGCTCACTGTGCTCAGATCAGCCACAAGTCTTAAACCACACCTTCACTGCTTCTTCCACTGACTCCAGATCAGCCACAAGTCCTAAACCACACCTTCACTGCTTCTTCCACTGACTCCAGTTCAGCCACAAGTCCTAAACCACAGAGAAGTGGAGGTTGGAGAGGTGGAAAATATTTTGTATATATACAAGAGAAATATCTATTCATCTGTCACTTATCTCTCTCTCTCTCTCTCTCTCTCTCTCTCTCTCTCTCTCTCTCTCTCTCTCTCTCTCTCTCTCTCTCTCTCTCCTATTTCCTCTCATTTTCCCCTTCCCTCTCTTGTCGTCCCTCTCTTGTCCCCCCCATTTCCCTGGTAATGTGATCTGGGGCATATCAGTCTCTCCACAGTGGAACATGGTTTATTCGCCTGGATTCAGTTGGATTTATTCAGCAAGGACAGCCAATAAATCCATCCAACACCCACCCCCCCACCCCTCAATCCTCCTTTACTTCCCCTCTCTCTCTCTCTCTCTCTCTCTCTCTCTCTCTCTCTCTCTCTCTCTCTCTCTCTCTCTCTCTCTGTGTCCTTCATCCCTCCATCTTTCTAGCTGTGTCACTTTGATGTGAACCACCATCCGACCTGACTGGGTCTGCCAATGACTGAGAGAGATAGAGAGAGAGAGAGAGAGAGAGAGAGAGAGAGAGAGAGAGAGAGAGAGAGAGAGAGAGAGAGAGAGACAGAGGAGAAAATGTGGAAAAAATAGAAAGGGAGAGCGAGACCCTATACACCAAAACTCTTCGCCAGACAATAGAGGAGAGAATAGAATAGTGAGAAGATTCAGGGTGAAAGAGTAAAAATGTACAGAAATAGAGAACATGACAGCGTGGCTTCGCTGTGGATCTCTGATGTCATGCTGATGACATCATATTGATGCCCAAATATGGAGGGACGGTGGATCTGAGATCATGAATTCCCAAAGATTCATTGTGAGAAAAATTTGGGTATTTACTTCCTTGGTCTGCTGGCGTTGTGCACAGGAAATTTGGCACTGATCGCTCCAGTGGTTTGTGAGATCAGCCGCGGACACTCACACAGATACACACAGATACACACAGACAGAACCACTTCTAGACAGCCAGAGCCATAGGAGCCACACCGTAATAAAGTGGTGTGAGTGCCGAAAAAGCCGGGAAAATCTAAAAGTGCAGGTGAAGGTAAACAGAACGGGAGAGGACAAATACAGAGATGAGCATGGCAAGAGAGAGAAAAAGAAATAACAGTGCAAAAAATGAAAGAGGACACAAAACAGAGAGAAAGTGTGAGAGTGGTTAAGGAGAGGTCGAGGAAGAGAAAAATGAGTAGAGAGAGAGAGAGAGAGAGAGAGAGGAGCAGAGAAAAGACTTAACGTGGCGATGGATGGCGAGGGCCCCTCCACTTCCTGGTCCAGGTGATACTAATTGTTTCCATCCGTCTTCCTTTAGCGCCGTCGCTAAGCACATTAGCTAGCGCCGCGGGGCCATGGCACAGCCAATCACTGACTACACAGACAGATAGATAAATAAATACATGAACACACTCCTGTGTATTGGAGGATAAATCTTTTTCTAATCATTTTTCGTCCTGCAGCCCCTAGTATTCGGCCCCTAGGCTCCACACGGCACTGCTCAAGCTTTGCTGCTCATTGTGTGTGCATGTGTGTGTGTGTGTGTGTGTGTGTGTGTGTGTGTGTGTGTGTGTGTGTGTGTGTGTGTGTGTGTGTGTGCGCGCATGCATGCTTGTATTGCTATACTTGTGAGGTCGCCGAATTTCCACTCATATAATATAATTTGAGAAATAGACATTGTGAGGACATTTTCCTGGACCTCACAAGACTTGTGTTAAGGAGGTCCACATCAGGAGCGTGACAAATAAACAATACAAAAATAATTTTGATGCATTTGATGCAATTATTTCACATCAAACTAATAATTTAGTGATTTGCTTTAAAAAAATATATATATATATATGTCGCTTTATTGCCATTTATCTGCGTTCTGTCTGGATATACTCATGACACAAACAACAATTTACATTCATGCGTTAATGCTGCAAATTAATCACACAAAATGAACGCTCCCGATGTGAATGGAGTTGGGACCTTTAGGCTTATAATTGTTGCCATTCAGGTTTGAATATTGATTCAGGTTGTGGTTAGGGTTAGGGTGGTTGTGGTTAGGGTTAGGAATAAGGTGCTCAGGTTTAGGGGCTAAGGGGTTATGCCTGATTCATACACGCTTTGTGAATACGACGCGTTGTGAGCTGTAGATTGTCCGACACCAACGTGCAAATAAATATAACTCAGCCTTTTGGGTGGAAATGGCCTCAAATGTTGACGTCCTCATATCAATAATAGTGTGTGTGTGTGTGTGTGTGTGTGTGTGTGTGTGTGTGTGTGTGTGTGTGTGTGTGTGTGTGTGTGTGTGTGTGTGTGTGTGTGTGTGTGTGTGTGTGTGTGTGTGTGTGTGTGTGTGTGTGTGTGTGTGTGTGTGTGTGTGTGTGTGTGTGCAATTTAAAGACCTCCCAGACAACTGAAGGTGTCATGGCAAGAGGCCATTATGAAAAGTTTTACTATCATGCGTCATTAATTTCTCTGCATTCCTGTTATCCTCTGAAGACCTCAGATGCTAACAAATCTTATATACCGTTATACCATTTAACAAGTTCAAGTTCTTTATTGTCATTTGCTCGTAGGATCTCCTCACTCAACCTCTCCTCAGAGTGTCCATTTTTCTTTTCTAGGGCAGTCAGTTTAATTGTTTGTGCATACAAGGCATGCGGATGTCCATGCAGACTTTACTTGGTGATCAAATTTACATCATGATGACCGTAACTAATGGCCTTAAGTTCAGATTTTAAGGATGTTTTATGTCCACTCAATGTGTTTCTCATTATGTATAGTTGCTGGAGACATGTATGCTAGCTAGTTAGCTAGACTCTTGATGTTAGACAATTAATGTTAGGTCATAATAGGAGCAACAGTTCACTGTGGAGACATCTCTTGCAAACTTTGGCATCACATTCAAGCTGGATCGAGTTGAAGGCATTGATGAAACTGTAAGCCAGCAATGGCATTAGTACTAGAATGGAGTTCTAACACAGCAGCATACTGGTAGTAGCAGACACTCTAAACTCTCTCATGGTAAAAGAAAGGGGATTATTGTATCGTTTATTGTATCGTCTCAGGGGAGGGGAAATTACTTTTCTGCATTCAACCAGATGGCTGCTCAGATGGATTTTGATAAGCACTTGAAGGGAAGCTGTTGTGGTTACATGTACTTACTCAAGGTAAATTAGATGGACGACCCGAGGGTCAAACCGGTGAACTTCTGGTTACAAGGCGGCCTCTGTACCCCAGAAATGCTATGACTGTGTGCATTCAGAATTGTTAAAACTGCGTAAATATCTAGTCCAAAATGGATCTGTTTTTACACTTAGAGAAAGATTAATACAGAGGGTTTAACTGAGTGTGAGTATTGTCATTTCGCAGGTCAAAGTTCAGCCTGTTTGGAATGTGTGTGAGAGGTGAAGACGTGACATCTGTTCACAACAGGAAACAAGTGTATTTTGCGTTCAAATTAATGAACACTGGGCTGATCACACCTTAACTCACTCTGTCCGCCAGCCTGTGTTTCCACCATGCATCACTCAATGCCCCAGCCTGTGTTCCCCATCAGAATCAGAATCAATCTTTATTGTCACATCACATCTACACGTAAGGTGGGTGTAATTCTTAGTTGTGCAGGCTCATCATCGCAGTTAAAAGATAGATAGAGAGTCATATCATAAAAGAGAGAGGAGAGGTATAAAGTGCATACTAAATTAATGTGACTAAAGTGCATAATAAATAAGTGTCATGAATGTACGCATATAAAAGGAGTGCCTTTAAAACACATTTCAGTTCAGTCTGTGCAGTGGGACCAGACTTAGCTCTTGTTCAGCAGTCTAATTGCTGCTAGATAAAAACTGTTCAAAACTCTGGTGTTATTGCTCATGATGCTTCTGTATCCCCATAGAGTTATATAAAAAATAGAGGACGGATGCCCCACCCCCATTCATTTCAATGAAAGTTGCTCCTTCTGATCTGAGCACCAGGCATGCGCCCTATGGTTTCAGGCGATGGAAGCATGCGCAGTAGTGGCGTTTGGCCACTATAGTTCAGGCTTGCTTCCTGGGGGCTTGATGTTCCAATCATGCATCACTCCATCCGCCAACCTGAGTTGAGTTCCTTCCCATCATGCATCAGGGCCCTCCCCAGTAACTCATTAACTCTCATTACTGCTTCACTGAAGCACCTGGCATTTACAAAGACTAATGTATAGCTCATCCCACACACACACACACACACACACACACACTCGCGCGTGTGCGTCATAGACTGTATAAATGAGATGGACAAACCCCCTCCGCTGCTTTCTACAGACCGAAAATGAATCCTTCGCTGCAGACTGTTGGTCCGCCATCTTTCACTACGCGTCAGAATGAGTTCAGACCATTATTGGTTGGGTAACTTGTCAATCAAGAGCGGGGGGCGGGGAATGAATGCTATTGGTTGTGTAGCGTGTCAATCAAATCATCCCGCCCCTCCTAGAGAATAGCCTACTTTATCGTCAATTTTATAATAAATAGAACCATAATTTAGCAAAACGCATATCCTGATGATTGAAAGGAGACTTTAAACTAGCGACTGGAAGCATATAGAATTTATGACAATTTTTATTACAGTAAGAAAATCGAGTCTGAAAGTTGGTAAAAACCCATCGGCTTGCGTTAAAATAAATTCTTTCTGAACTCACAGGTCGGCACGGGTGAAACAGCGCCTCTCGCTGGACATTTACTAAACATCCGGGTTGGCCTCATAGTAAATATCTCAGCCTTGCCCCTTGGTGTGCGTCCACGCACGCACGCATGCACGCACGCACGCACGCACGCACACACAATACAAAGGAAGCTCAAATAATGTATCACCACCCCCACACTACCCTATAGCTGCTGCTGCTGCATAAGTGCGTGCGTGCGTTCGTGCGTGCGTGCGTGTGTGTGTGTGAGGGGGAGGGGTTGTTAAGTTATTGCCAAGGAGGAAGGAGATCATTAGATTTACAGCAGTGGAAATTAAATTTGTTTTAATGACTCGCCAGTCAGTAGTGTGTTAATGCAGTAAACTCATAAACATACACACTTAATTCATCTCTGAGAGTGTACACATGTAATCAAGTGGACCTGGTTACATTTTGTATATTCTCAGAGTTACAAATGGATAAATTAACAGTGAGGATTTGACTGGATTTTGACTCTGAAGTGTTTTGGTTTAATTTGTGTTCATGTGTAAAATGGAACAACGTTGTCTCTGTATTTGGACCACTTTTTTAAGCCTACACCAAATATCTTCGCCAAAAATAGCCGATCACAATCTCACTACGCGTCACAACAAGGCACTTAGATCTGCTATTTTTGGATAATGTACCCAAGAATATGGATGCTTGTAGTCTAGTGGTTACCGTATCTCATATTTCCAGAACATTCTGTTAGAAAGTAGTTTATTTTCTTTCTTTTTTTTTGTTAAATAATAATAACAGAGATGAGGGGCAAAAGAGAGTATTAAACAGACGTGGAAACAGTCCTTTGTGTTTGGTCTCAAATCCCTCCTCAGAGACAGGGTTGACAAATTGAATCGTGGTCCTACAAAACACACACACACACACACACACACACACACACACACACACACAGAGCACATAAATTGCAGTCTTCCTCCTTCGCATGCAGACGGAACGTGTGCGCGCGCGCGTGCGCGTGTGCGTGTGCGCGTGCGCGTGCGCGTGTGCGTGTGCGTGTGTGTGTGTGTGTGTGTGTGTCCGGGCAGTGGGGGCAGGGTGTAATTGAGTTAAGGTTTCCCTGGGCCAGGATTGAATTAAGAGCAGTTTAGAGGCCAATTGCTGAGTGTGTGAAAGTGTGTGTGTGTGTGTGTGTGTGTGTGTGTGTGTGTGTGTGTGTGTGTGTGTGTGTGTGTGTGTGTGTGTGTGTGTGTGTGTGTGTGTGTGTGTGTGTGTGTGTGTGTGTGTGTGTGTGTGTGTGTGCGCGCGGGTGCGTGCGTGCGGGTGCGTGCGTGCGTGCGTGCGTGTGTGTGTAATTGCTCAGTTCCATGTGAGTGTGATGCTAATTACTATTGGTAGCTGGAATATTGCTTGAATTTGAACATATTGTTTTCGTTTCATGTATTGACATGACCAGACACACAGACAGAGAATCAATGATATGATTGATGGATAGATTGATGTGGCCGCAATTACTACCAACTGATGTTTTACATTCACAACATCCTACACCGTCTGTCTCTCAGCTGTCTGTCTCTCCTACACCGTCACCCTCTCAGCTTTATTATACTGTCTGTCTCTCCTACAATGTCTCCGTCTCAGCTTTCCTACTGTATGTCTTTCCTACACTGTCTCCCTGCTTTCCTACTGTCAGTCTCTCCTACACTGTCTCAGCTTTCCTATACTGCCTGTCTCTCCTACAGCGTCTCTCACATATTTCCTACTGTCTCTCAACACCGTCTTCTCTCCTCTACTTTATTAACAAAGGACAAAGAAATTAAAGCAGACTTTCCAGTCCCCCCAGCAAAAAAAAACCTTGAATGGAGAGAAATGAAAGAGAAAAAGCAGCACATTGTTCAGTTAATAAATCCTCCGATGAATTTCTGCAAACTGAACCCAGATGTGGAAATAGGTTAAACATCAGTAACGATGTCAATTGCGCAAAAAAAGTACAAATAAGGCGTCGGGCCGGGCCGTCTCACGGTGATGATGTCATCGTCCCAGGCTGTAGTTTTGGCAGAGTCTGGGCTAGATTAACCGAAAATGATGAATACACCAGTCACACAGTCACACCAAGCTCATTCACTTTGTTTGGCCTGCTCTGTGATTTTTTGCACGTGCGTGCGTGCGTGCATGAGCGAAAGAGAAAGAGAGGGAGAAAGACAGACAGAGTGAGAGAGATATGGACAGTTGTAAAAATGTCTCTCCACACAGTTACAGAGCCTAATTTATGCACTATCGCACGGCGGTGTCCCACAAAGAAAACAGCCGGCCTACAAGCCCACAAGGCGTCACATGCGCGCCACGTTATGGGCTTGTAGGTCGGCTGTTTTCGTTTCGCGACACCGCCTGGGGACAAAGTATGAATCGGCTTTAGAGAAGCTAAAGATTTTGTGTGTGGGTGCGTTTGATTTGCGTGGGCCTGGCAGTATGTGTCACAGGATTGGGACAGAGGGGTGGGAGTGTGGGTCATTGTTCCCTCCAGATGTTTCTCTGTGTGTGAGCCACCCAGAGAGAGAGAGAGAGAGAGAGAGAGAGAGAGAGAGAGAGAGAGAGAGAGAGAGAGAGAGAGAGAGAGAGAGAGAGAGAGAGAGAGAAGAGAGAGTTGAGAGCCCTAAACCCACTTCAGGCCCTAAAGCCAGGCTGTAAATTTGTTGCATGCCTGGCCTCCATTTGCACCTGAATGGACCCAGGCGGTTTGGACTGGGTGTGTGTGTGTGTGTGTGTGTGTGTGTGTGTGTGTGTGTGTGTGTGTGTGTGTGTGTGTGTGTGTGTGTGTGTGTGTGTGTGTGTGTGTGTGTGTGTGTGTGTGTGTGTGTGTGTGTGTGTGTGTGTGTGTGCATGCATGCGTACGTGCGTGGATGTGTGCATGTGTGCATGTATTCACGGGACGGTATACACACATACGCTATATACACACACATTTTTACGCTACGTGATACGTGTACATCTGTGTATTGCGCATGTATATGTCTGTGTGCAGTGGTGGTGGTGGTGGTGGTGAGATGCTTTTAAATGTTAATGGAACCATTTGTCTAACTGCAACTCTTCAATGAGATGACCACAGTTAACACCATTCTACTGGTCTGAGAACAGCCTTACAACACTTACACACTTACTGCTGTGATCACTGATCCAACACAAGATTTCACAAGCAGGTTCAGCAAAACAATCTAATCACATCCATCAACCATTTAGTTTTTGTATTAAGGGTAATGTGTCAATAGCGGCACCTGGCTTGTCATTTTGGGTAAGCACTTCAAAGTT
>NC_139954.1:27788169-27805669 GCF_963454915.1 Gymnoscopelus microlampas
AATAAAACTCAAATCAAATTTAATTAATGTTGGAACCAACATTAATACTGTTTGCCAAGTTAATTATGAAGTGCATGCCCTCCATAGCATACTGCAAAAAAAATGTATTAGTTCCTAATGCAACTTCTCTGATTTATGCTTCATATTCTGTTGCATAACAAATGTGGGAACCCCTCGGCGAAAAAAAAAGTTTTCCTGTTTGAATTTGCAAGCTCTGAATCTGTCTTTAGAGATTATAACGTCATAAATGTAAGACTTGAGCCCTGCACAGTAGAATCTGTTTTTTAATTAATCTATTTATACTCTCAGAGTTAACTGAACAGTTCATTTAACACTGAAGTTTTGTATTTTCACTACTTCCTAATGAAAGTCAATGCACCACTTCTGTCAATTTCCTCTTGTTAAATCAATTTGTTTTAGTGACAAACCAAATGGCAGTGTCAAGGCAAACTGCGAGATTTATGAGTGTGTATTTGGTGTAATCTGTTTGCACTAAAGTGTTGTCAGTGAAATCAACAACAATCACGCACAACCGTTTGTTGATTGGCACCCTTTTGAAGCACTGACCGTTCAAGAAAGTGTGACAACAGACACCTCCGCACGCACGCACGCACACACACACACACACACACACACACACACACACACACACACACACACACACACACACACACACACACACACACACACACACACACACACACACACACACACACACACACACACACACACACACACACACACACACACACACACACAGGTCTGCATGTACATAAGCACTGGTTTGGGCTGTCACCTATATCCTTTGAACTGCTAACTGTTAATTATTTCAGCCTTTCTCAATGGGCCGCGAGGCCTTTAGGTCAGCTGCCATCGGTTAGGCATGGGTTGTGTGTGTGTGTGTGTGTGTGTGTGTGTGTGTGTGTGTGTGTGTGTGTGTGTGTGTAGCCTTGTAGTTGATTTATGTCCTGATTTGTAAAAGCGGAGTCAAGTAAAGGCTATCCTATCCACAGATCGGTGTCGTATATTAAACGTATAACGTTGTTATTTTCATATGGTAATGTGCTGCTGAATTAATGTAGTGCAGCCCATGCAGCCAGCTTCAACAGGAAGTGCATCATGGTGTTAGTATGATCGCTACGCAGTGATATCAGTTGATTAATGTGTGTGATTAGGACTGCATGTGTGAACTGAATGAGAGTTGTGCGTGCGTGTGTGCGTGCATGTGTGTGCGCGAGCGTGCGTGCATGTGTGTGCGTGCGTGCGTGCGTGCGTGCGTGCGTGCGTGCGTGCGTGCGTGCGTGTGTCACTGATGATGACATCACAGCAGGGGTCTCCTCTCTAAAGCCGGTAATTCAGTGAGGGGAGGGGATAATAGTGACAGACCTGTCGCCATGGGAGACAGATATACTGGATGTGGATCCGCCCACTTCCTGTCAAACACACACACACACACACACACACACACACACACACACACACACACACACACACACACACACACACACACACACACACACACACACACACACACACACACACACACACACACACACACACACACACACACACACACCTGACGCTGAGGTAGTGACACTAGCTCATCTTGTTACTTTTTCAGTTTGACTGGTGGGAAAAAAATCAGGGTTACACCTCCGGAGCCTCTGTCTACAGGGGGGGGGGGGGTCTATTTGATTTAATTATAAAAAGGATACATATTTTTAAGATTCATCCATACTTAAAAAATGAAATACGGTATGTGGAATAATAATAATATATAAAGTATTTTATTTACAATGTCAATGTCAGTAAAATATAAAATGATTAGCTGTTTGGTTGTGCATCTGTGTATGATGTTTGTGTATGTGTAACTGCACAAGCTGCGCGCACGCGCGTGTGTGTGTGTCTGTTGTGTCTGTTGTGTGCTATTGTCTATTACTGTGCTAGTGTTGTACCCTGAGTGGTATTGGAAACCTGTGTGTGTGTGTGTGTGTGTGTGTGTGTGTGTGTGTGTGTGTGTGTGTGTGTGTGTGTGTGTGTGTGTGTGTGTGTGTGTGTGTGTGTGTGTGTGTGTGTGTGTGTGTGTGTGTGTGTGTGTGTGTGTGTGTGTGTGTGTGTGTGTTTGTGCGTCCGTCTCCAAGGTCATTTCTCCATCGTATGACCTCACTGAGTTCTCACCCGCTAAATCATAATATAACTTCCTGTTCTCAACAACAACAAGCTATTTTAGACTACAGTCATCCTCTGATAGACAGAGACAGAGACAGAGAGAGAGAGAGGTAGAGAGACCCTGAGTTATAGCTTCAAAGATCTCACAGTAACTGCCTAGGTAACACACACACACACACACACACACACACACACACACACACACACACACACACACACACACACACACACACACACACACACACACACACACACACACACACACACACACACACACAATAACATCTGGTGGTAAACAGCATTAAGAATAGCATGTGTTCAGATAAACATATTAATGGACTATTGTTTAACCTGGATGTTATAGATAGATAGACAGTGGTGGGTAATGAAGTACATTTACTTGAATACTGTAGTTGAGTACATTAAGTTCCGAATCTGTTGTTTTGAAACGTGACTTTCACTCCACTACATTTCCAAGACAAATATTGTACTTTTGACTCCACTACATTTCTAATTAGGCATTACGTAGGCTGAGCATATAGCCTTGAGCTCTATTTGAGCATTTAAAGGACTATTTTTATTTACATTTGTCTTTTTACTGCAAATGCATATCTGTTACAAAGATCGGTTAATGTCGTTGATCACTAATAATCAATATCGTTATCGGCCCTGGAAAAAACAACAACATATTGGTTGATCCCTACCAGGGACGTGCACAGATAGACTCTAGGTGGTTCTAGAGCACCTGCCCTTTGCCCTTTTGACCAGAAGTGCCCTTTTGAAAAAAGAGGTCCGGGACCCCTAGGGGGTCCTCAGAGTTACTACAGGGGGTCTGCCAAATCTTTATGTGATATGATTTTTCTTTTTACCATAACCACTCGAAACCTAGCATCCTTTTTCTGAGGAGAACTTTAGCCAAAAATAGCAGATCAAGCCCACAACGCCTCGTAGATCGGCTATTTTTGGCAAAGAGGTATAGGTGTAGAGGGAAAAAAGAGCAGACCAAGTAAACAAAAAAAAGTATAATTTACTTGAGCACCTGCCCCTCAAAATGTCTGTGCACGCCACTGATCCCTACAATAATGTATAATAATGCATTGATATTAAAAAGAACATGTTTTTTGTAAATTGTACAGACAGACAGACAGACATAGACAGATACACACTGTGTGAACCAGAGAGAGAACAACACGCTGCAGGCACATTCCTGCAGCGCACCACTCATACACACATATTCCATTCAGTCATATGCAGGGATGCATATTTCATTTCGTTGGAATGCCGCAAACACCCACTGATCCCTCCATTGTACCCGAACATGGTGGCTCTGATTGAAGGGCAGACTTGAAACAATATAGATGGAAGTCACATCATACTTGAAATGTATTATCATATTATTGTATGTGCTTGAATAACTGGGTATACACGTTGGATATTGCTGCCATTGCTGCCCAAGAATGAGTTAAGACTCGAAATTTGCTGCAAAGTGGTCAGCATGGATTATCTAGCCTGTGGTTTTAAAGCAAATAAAATGTTACCTAACACCACACACACACACACACACACACACACACACACACACACACACACACACACACACACACACACACACACACACACACACACACACACACACACACACACACACACCCTGCACACATAGACATGTGTGCAGGGTGTTGCTGGAAATGAGCACTTGTGCTCCTCAGCTCCTACCCTGGGTAAATAAAGAACAAAACAACTACAGATTGCACAGGGAAGCCACACCATTATTAGACCCTGTGTTGTTTCCATTAAATGTTTCCACATTTTCTTTTTACGTTTTGGACTTTTGCTTTTTGGGCTGATGGAAATTCAAAATACAACATACAGTAGGTACATCTCGTAATGGTCAGGCCTGTGCACATGACAGCATAACTTTGGTGCGTGCAAATTCAAACAGAACAGCACATTTATGCAGCATGCACATGCACACACACACACACATGAACATACATACACACAAACGCACGCAAGTACACACACAAGCGTGCACACACACATACACATATCTTCCCAGTCATTGTTTGTGGTCAGCGAGTTTGTTTATAGCTCTGTTGAGCGGTCTAAGATTGGAAGGCGTGTGTGTGTGTGTGTGTGTGTGTGTGTGTGTGTGTGTGTGTGTGTGTGTGTGTGTGTGTGTGTGTGTGTGTGTGTGTGTGTGTGTGTGTGTGTGTGTAGGTGGTCATCCTCTGGTCAGCGTGTTATTTTCATTACTGGACCGATGCCAGACTGACAGCGATGGACAAACACATGCCAACATACACGCGCGCGCGCACACACACACACACACACACACACACACACACACACACACACACACACACACACACACACACACACACACACACACACACACACACACACACACACACACACACACACACACACACAGACAGTGGGAGCCCCCCATCCAAAACAATGGCCATAAATATAGCAGCCTCTGGGAAAAAAGAATACAGACCGTGTCCATCCCTGATCTGAGGAGCGACACCCAGCCCTGCACTTCCTGTTCACCCGGCCCCACACAGAGAACGGCATTGTGGGAAGAAGAGTAATCGAAACGCAAACCTCTTCATCAGTCAAAAAATGTAGACTGATATTGTTTGACCGGTATTTACAAAATGTATTAAAAAGATTGTAGATTTGCAAGCTCGCAGCGTGGCACGAAGTGACGCGCTGTGAGCTTGTAGATCTGCTATTTTTGAATAGCCAACATATAAATGGATAAAGTGGTTAATGATTGTGATGCTATATTAACTACTTCTGCTGGGGACCCCCTGGAACCCCAACCAAGGACCCCCTTTGAGAACCACTGCCTTAGATCATCAGGCTCAACCTCATCAAAACATGTTTCTTATTCAGAAAGATGCTCCTTTTGACACTGCTGCATTCTCAGCGGTGGTGCATCATGGTCGGTAGGGCTGTCACGATCATGACGTTTTACTTGACTTTAACTGTCATACAAATTCATTGCGATTAACGATTTAATTGTGTTTTTGGCACTGAACATTGGAATATATGAATACAAATTGTATATTTTGTCTGCCTTTTAGGCTTTGTAAACAAAACATCCCCACGGCGGATATGACAAATGGATATATGAAGTAATTACTGACATATTTAATAATTTTATACTAATAAAAATAAATAAAAATAAATAGCCAATCTACAAGCTCACAACGTGTCTCATCACGACGCAATGTGAGCTCATAGAAATAGCCTGCTTCCACGGCTATTCCTGCTATTTTTGGAAAATATTTGAGAATGTATGAACATTCTTTCAACATGGAAATGATCAATACAGTTTAGTCTTAATTACCCTTAGATCAATGGCCTTGCACGACCCTCAATCACCCAGCAAGCTGTATGCATGTGTGTGTGGTTTTATTGTCTCCGCCAGGCCGAAGGCATGGCGAGAGAGTATGTTTTACCCTCCGTCCGTCCGTCCGTCCGTCCGTCCGTCCGTCCGTGTGTCCGTCCTTCTGTCTGTGACCAGCTAATTTCCGCCACCGTTGGCCCGGTCGCTGTGAAACTGCTCACACACACTCCCTGGATGCCACAGCAGAACCTCTGCCCCACATTTTTCAGATCAGCCTGTCATAGCGCCACCATGAGGCCGACTTTTGCAAAACACATTTTTTGCTATTACTCCTACAGATTTTGTCCAAAAAACACGCAAATCGGTACACAGTATCTCTATAGTCATGTGATCAACACGGATCTGTCTGATTTTCCATATTCCATCCTGATTGGCTAAAATTGGCTTCCAAAGTTTACAGGATTGGTTCATTTTGAACACAATGCCTCAAATCATGAACACAGCATGCAGTTTCCATGAGATTTTGCACGCACATTCCCACTAGGCCGAGGAAGAAATGCCATTTGAATTTTCAAATCAGCCTCATGGTGGCGCTAAAACAGGCCGATTCGTGTTTTTATCTATAAATGCACCGATCTGTGTAAAACTTTGTATGCGCACTCCCTAAAGGTCATTGGCCTGCATTTTTCCTTTTATAGCGCCACCAGGAGGCCGACTTATGTAAAACTCTTTTTTTTATATGACTCCGATTTTATCCAAATTTCACGCAAATCGGTACACATGATCTCTAAAGTCATGTGATCAAGACGGATCTGTTTGATTTTTCTGATTACATCCTGATTGGCTGAGATTCACATCCAAAGTTTGCAGTAGTGGCTTGTTTTGAACAAAATGCCGCAAATCATGAACAAAGCGTCCGATTGAGGATAAACTTTGCATGCATATTCACACTATGTTGAGGAACAAATGCCACCCTTTTAACATTGACCTGTTATAGTGCCACCAGCAGGTCTAATTTAGCAAAACATATTTTTGGAACAAAATGCCTCAAATCATTAATGCAGAGTACGATTGCCATGTAAGGCCTAAGAAGAAATGGCACCCTTTTCACATTTAGCGCCACCAGGAGGCCACAATAACCTACCTGACCTGGCGGAAAGCACTTTTTCTAGTTTGTTCTGTCACTGTGTTTTGTTTTTGGCCTAAAACTATTTCCCAGACATCATGATAAGTGATGTCCAGCGTTGTCAAATCAATCATCTTCTCACTGAAGACTGAAGAAATCATTCAAAATGTGCTTTTCGTTGACTCATTTCAGGTATGTTGGAACACATCGACATGTTCTTGATCTTCTTCGGGCAAGAAATTAAACTTTTAAATGAAAAATGTGGCTCGTCATTGATTAAAATGTAGCAGCGTCATGTGATTAGTGTGAACACCCGCCTGCCACCCCCCCCAAATTACCAGGTTCATGCCCGGATTTACAGAGGCCTATGTCTAAAAACATATTGAATGCAAATTATCTCTCTTACACACACCAACTAACAGCCACAAAATAACAGCCACAACACTACACTACCAACATAGTCGTAGAAGGTCAAAGGAAAAGGAAAAGAGGTTCCTACTTAGAGTCGTCTTCAGAGGAAACCCCCGGCTGGCCGAGGTCTTCGGTGGAGGCCGACGGCGGAGACCACCGAAGACACATACACACTGTCGTGGAATTCTGCATCAATGAAGACACATCATACACACTGTCGTGGAATTTTGCGTCAATCAGCAATCAATCCACGGTGGAGACCACCGAAAACCAGGGCCGTTGGCGCGGAGGAATCCCCCATGCAAACAAATCCATGGATAGAGAGAGATCTCCATCTCTAAGGGCATCCTCGGGTTGAGCCTTTCAACGGCACAGTCTGTCTCCACTCTAAGAAAGAAAGAAAGAAAGAAGGACAAACAAACATTAATTAAAGTGAGCAAATCTATAAGCTCGGCACATGAGCTTGTAGATCTGCTATTTCTTGAAATATCATTGAAAAATCATTCTGAAATGTACAGGGAGCCAGTGAATTGAGGCAATATGTTTACTCTAAATATGTTTAGATTTGAGTTATATTTTTAACTCAAATCTTTTGCTTCTGGGGGATCCTACAAATGTATTCTAAATCCTAACAATTCTTTTTTTAAACGTATCCTGCTATAATATCAGTGGTTCTCAAACTTTTCTCATGTCAAAGGACCCCCACAATGATATGTACTTGCCACCTGGCCATCAGCGCCCCATTATAACTTTCTGATTTTACTGTGTGTGCTGCTACTGTACCTCCAGCTGCTTGTCCAGCAGTAGTTGCATCACCAGCGTGCGGATGCGGCAGCACTTCGGCGGGCAGACTGAGGAGGGTGTGAACACGTTGAAGAACACCATGATCTGCACGTAGGTAGCGGGCGTGCCACGACCTGTTGCTCGCCATCTAGAGAGAGCAGAGAGGGGGTTTTATGTGTTATTGCACCTTTATTTAACCCATTAAAACCGGGAACGCATCTGTGTAACCACTTAAACCATCAAATATTGTACTACAATTATTTGAAATCTTTAGTTACTTGTAACTTTGTAGATATACATCATTACATTATAAAACATGCATTAACCACTTTAGCCCCATTTTATACCTAGGCTATTTGAAAATAGCAGATCTACAAGCTCTCGACGCGTTGTGAGCTTGTAGATCTGCTATTTTCTAACATTTTAGTACTTTTATTTGTGGTACTTTAAGTACATTTTGATACCAAATACGTTTTTACTTTTACTTAAGTACATTTGGAATTCCAGACTTTGAGTACTTTTTCCACTATTATGTGTCAATTTTGGGGTCCTAGACATGAAAAAGTTTCAGAACCACTGAGCTAAGCCATTGGTTCTCATAGTGGGGTCCCTTGACCCCCAGGGGTCCTTGAGGGAGTTCTAGGGGGTCCCCAGCTACATGATGGATAGTTAGGAACCAAATGGGACCCTTATGGGTCTGCAACTCTGAGGGTGTACAAATGGAACCGGGTCCATTTGGTTCCATTTTGTACACTCTCAAATTAACATTGACTTTACAATATAAATTACGGACCCAGAGATAGAAATTTCATTAAATGGGGGTCCGTAGCCTAAATGCATGTCAAACTAGGGGGGTCCTTGAAATTAAAATGGTTGAGAATCACTGCTAGAGCTGTAAACAATCTTCTGTTCTCTTATGGGGGTCCTGGCATATCTTTTCAAATGAGTGTCCGCGGGCTAATAAGTGTCAATTTGGGGGTCCTTGACATGGGAAAGGTTGACACTTAAGCTAACACACATCTGCAGTAAAACTCACCTGTTTGATGGATGGAGAGATAATTCACTTCTCTTTCCACAATCTGCTCACATAGTGTGTTTTAGCAGCTTTTGACACTCGACGTCTATGTCGAGTAAAGTTATATTATGAGTTGTTTATTCCAATATAAGAGTCTTTTATTACTTCCAAACAAGCAGCGCTTGTTAACAAACCGTCGTCGTGTTTTCTGGTGTGTGTGTGTGTGTGTGTGTGTGTGTGTGTGTGTGTGTGTGTGTGTATGGGGGGAGGAGAGCGCTCGCGCGGCAATTGGAGTACTCAAATCAGAGTGGAGAACAGCAACGTCACGCTTTGATGTCACCGCAAAGGACGGCAAGATCTAAGGAGCTCCTAATACGCTGTTACCGGTGTTGCCATGTCTGCTTATAAATGAGCATTTTATTTATTTCTTTTTAAAATTGTAGTCACTTCATTGGGCTTGCTTTCTAATGTTTTTTAAACCAGTGGTTCCCACATTTCTTTCATGTCAAGGACCCCAGATTAATATGTATTTGTCGCAGACCCACATCTGAAAATATGTGGTGCCAGGGACCCCCATACAAGATTTGTGTTGATAAAATGTTTTTTTTTTAAAAACTGAATATTTTACTTTTTTCCCAAATATTTTTTGAAAATAGCAGATCTACAAGCTCACAACGTGTCATGATGTGACACGTTGTGAGCTTGTTGATCTGCTATTTTCAAACAGCCGATGTAAAAGTGGAAAATAATTAGCCTAGTTGCTTCTTTTGGGGTTGTTTTTATCGACACAGCCGCTTGTTTCTTTTGCAAAATCTGGCAACTGATAACCTGCATTACACCAAGGTATATAAAAAGAAGGTATGAACATCTACGACATGAGAGTCGTCAATGAGAGCCAATGAGAGCCAGGTGGACCAGCTTAGAACAAACGTACTTTGGGCTTATTTTTGCTTGTAAAATTTGGTTGTGTGGGTTGTGGTTTCTTGGGCTTAGTTGCTCATTTGGGCTTGCTTCACAATTTTAAATTTAAATTATTTTAACCAGTGGTTCTCAAATATTTTCATGTCATGGATCCCAAAATTAATATGTATTTGTCCCCTAACCCCCATCTGAAAATGTTTTGTGCCAGGGAGACCCGTACTAGATTTGTGTTGTTAGAATGTTTCAAAAATGATTTAAATTTTTTATTATATTCTATACTATATTTAATAACTACCCTTTTTTGCGGTTTTCAAATATGTGTTTACACGGAATCAAATGTTTTATGGTGTTTCATGATTCACCAGGAGTCTGGATGGCTTGGTTCCAGGCTTAAAATAATGTATATAAATACATATTTTTCGGAAACCTCTATGGGCTGAATGAATGGGCTTTCTATATGTGGAACCACAAAATGGGGCCTCTCAATGACCACAGCTAATCAAATCAAATCAAATCAAACTTTATTTATATAGCACATTTAAAAACGACTGTCGCCGACCAAAGTGCTGTACAGGTCAACAAAACAAGAACAACAAGTACACAATACAGTTCAAAGTACAATTACATCATGAGCAATTACAACAAATCCAAGTTAAAGCTTAATTTTGGTTAAAAGCCAGGTCAAAAAAGTAAGTCTTGAGTAAGGACTTAAAAACCCCAATGGAATGGGCGGATCTAATAACAAGGGGTAGATCGTTTAAATCACATGTCGAGGGTGGTTTACTCAACAGATTCCCAAAAGCATTTCCACTTTGACCCATAGGGGACGCCACAAATTTGCAAAATGTAACCGTTTGACACAAAAACATGATTTTTGGAGGGATCAGTTCCCTCAAAAAGAAAAGCAAGTGATCACAGGAGTGACATGACGATGTCATCGGCCCGCTACATTTGTGGGAGGGGCCTGTTTCTTTAGTGGGACGGGCCTATTTCCTAAAATCAAAACGGCACGCGTTGTCACGAACGCGGGATCCGATCGGCACCGAATTCGAATCGCGCGGCCTCCGACGGTATTCCTCCAGGCGTATTCCTCGAGTCCCGGCGGCCGCGACCCCGCGACCGGCGTCGGCGCAACCACACTTTGCAATTGCCCTGAATTGCGACGCGTCTAGTTGTGTTCACTCTTGTGTTTCAGGTATTAAACAGGTGTGCAGTTACGTTGACATTTTAATACACCTGAATGAAAGAAGGAAACAGAATGTACATGCAACACGGCCCGTTCTAGACCACACAAAACCCACCGTGGTGTTGGCTGGATGTGGCGCTCAACGCCATTTTAGAAGTGGTAAGTGAACGTTGTGTTTTCAAGGCATTAATTCTTCCCAATTGACACGGGACAATGAAGACAGAACAAAGTGATGGCAGAGAGAGTAAATGCCACACGTATCACCTGGTACAGCCTGATGCAGATGCAGTTATGTGACTGTTGAATTGATAATAATAATAATACCTGACATTATTTTAGGGGCTTTTCTAAGTAGCCCACTCAAAGTCCCTTTAATTAACAAATTAAGCCATAACCCCTCTGATGATATTTTATGTTACTACTACAAATTTGGTCCAAACATCATGCAAATCGGTACACATTATTTCCATAGTCAAGTGATCAACAAGGTTGCGTCCGATTTTTTCTAATTCCATCCTGCTTGGCGAATTCCGAACATTGCTGGCCCCTCAATAACCTTCCTGACCTGGCGGAGACCTGTGCTGCGAGGAGCACTTTTTCTAGTTTGTTCTTTGTTCACAGGCGTGTGTGTGCATGTGTCACTCCCCCTACAAAATAGATGTGTACCATTATCAACCGCCCGCACGCACGCACGCACGCACGCACGCACGCACAGCACGCACACACACACACACAGATCAGAAGAATAGGAACCAGGCATGAGTGGTCAGTGTGGGTTGGACCGGGCCTCGGGCGGGCCCTGGAGCACACCAGAGCAGATCTGTGGGGGTGTGACAGGTCCTGTGGGCTCTGACATCAGGACCGCCCGTAGTGCGGGTTCAAAGAGGTTTTAAGTGTTTTACTGCAAGTCCAAGTCTCAAATCCTGATTTACTTCACTTCAGTCCGACTAAAGGCAAGGACACAATGAATGAATATCAGTGTTTTCACACTGTAAATTCCTGCTAAATGCTTCATTGTATACAATCAAATCCTGTGTCGTATCTGACCGAAGAACACAGTGGAGGATTTCAGGCATTGCTGAAGGATTAAAGGCAGACATTACAAGCAGAGCGATGATGAGTGATGTCACCAGTGGGAAGGATGATAGTAGAGCTGATATTGGAACAAGTTTTATTTTGTTTTGAAATTATATGAGGTTGGTAGTTACAATGTCATTGTATAACAAGCGATCGAGGCACTAGTAAACACAGTATTTCAACACAGGCTTACACACACCGAGAGAGAAGCAGAGAGAGAGAGAGAGAGAGAGAGGAGAGAGAGAGAGAGAGAGAGAGAGAGGAGAGAGGGGAGAGAGAGAGAGAGAGGGAGAGAGAGGGAGAGAGAGAGAGAGAGAGAGAGAGAGAGGAGAGAGATGAGAAGAGAGAGAGAGAGAGAGAGAGAGAGAGAGAGAGAGAGAGAGAGAGAGAGAGATGAATGAACTGTGACATACAATGAGTAACAGTCCTGGTCAGTATGGAGAGACACCACACATATATATTCTGACACCAAAAGAAATGTAGCCACAATCACTGGTATTCACAAACGCACAAACATGCACGCACGCACGCACACACACCCTCAACTCCATCTGCTCTGCTGTGTTCAAACTCCCACACTGTGCAGACCACCAACATATCAAAGGTACTGTGTGTATTCAAGCCAAGACACATAAACAATCATGCACACACACACACACACACACACACACACACACACGCGCGCACGCGCTACGCACTGCGCGCGCGCGCGCGCACACACACACACACACACACACACACACACACACACACACACACACACACACACACACACACACACACACACACGCATGCATGCAGACACAAACACAGCACTAATGGAACCCCATGGTATCTCTGGATCTTCATTACATTGTCTGTCTGTCTGTCTGTCTGTCTGTCTGTCTGTCTGTCTGTCTGTCTGTGACTGAGACGGAGATAGAATAGGGCAGATGGACTATGAGAGTAGAAGAAGAAACTGACCTTTGGCCTTCTCCCCAGTGATACATTGACTGGGAGAGACAGAGGAAGTTGTGGGTGACAGGAGGGGGAGAGAGAGGGAGGGAGAGAGAGAGAGAGAAGAGTGTTCTTAGGGTTCTTAAGTGTAATAGACAAAAACAGCACAGCATACTGTACACACATCTTCTTGTGTATTGTGTATTGCATCTTCTCTGTTGATCATTTGAATTCTCACAGCCACAAGTCAACAACTCCTTTAAATGACATCGATTCTAGGTGATCGCTCGGGCCAGAATGGATACTTTTGCAGGACATTTTCACACTCCTGACCTAGAACAAGAAGCGGTATTATTGTGTTGTAGCTCGAGACCCCCCGGGACCCAAACTAGTGAAAATAGCTGATATAAAAGATCACACGTGACGCGTTGTTAGCTTGTAGATCATCGTTAGCTATTTTTGATACTTCTTAAAAGTTTTGTTTTTAAATTTATGAAAACAATTAAAATACATTATGACTAGAATTTATGAAATTCTCTTGAAAAATCTCTGAAAAAAATGTGTCAACGAAAGAAAAGGATGACCCACTCGAGAGTCGTGTGACCCATAAGAATGTGCCCCACGGCCCAAACGAGAGTCCCAACCCAGTGTTTGGGAAACAGTGCTCTGACTTTTACAGTATTGTGTCATATCGTCCTGTGTTGTGTTATACGGTCCTGTGTTGTATTGTACTGTATTGTCCTGCATTGTGTATTGTGTGTGTAGGGCAGGGATGTGAGAAGACACAGTTAAACGGTGAGAACCTCTGACATGCTGTCTGCTATAATTAGCCTTGTGTTAAAACGGGAGGAAATGGCGTCAGCCGGGCCATAAACAGACACGCACGGCGCTGGGGGCCAGCCAATAGGCTGCAGCATTGTCCTCACCTTGGAGACAAGGAGGGGTGGGAATGGGAGGTGTGTGTGTGTGTGTGTGTGTGTGTGTGTGTGTGTGTGTGTGTGTGTGTGTGTGTGTGTGTGTGTGTGTGTGTGTGTGTGTGTGTGTGTGTGTGTGTGTGTGTGTGTGTGTGTGTGTGTGTGTGTGTGTGTGTGTGTGTGTGTGTGTGTGTGTGTGCGCGTTAATTGGGTGGGTTTCTGAAACTTTGTGCGATCCAAAATTGGCATATTCTGTTATTCGATTTCCACAATGAATACTCTTCTCAGAAAAATAAACAAAGGAAGGAAAAGACCATATATTTGGCGTGTGTGTGTATTTGTTTGCATGCATGTGTGCTACCCCGACAGGACCAACACGAACGTTGTCATCCCAGTGTGTGTTGATGACATAACAAAATGGCCACCCAGCTTGCAGAGGGACTAATAAAGATGTGTGTGTACTTTGGGTCCGCAGAGACCTACCAACCAGCTGACCTCCCAGCACACACACACACACACACACACACACACACACACACACACACACACACACACACACACACACACACACACACACACACACACACACAGAGAGTGTGTTGTGACAGTGGGAGTGCACCACAGGGAATATATACCATGCTGTAGGAGGCCTCACCAGAGTTGAGATGTTTGCATGTGTTTCTATTGTTTGGTGTTTTCAGGTTGTCTCACAGAGATCATCATAAGGTTGTGAAAACAGGGGTTTCTAGGAGGGAGGTCCTCTTTTCACAGCGTTTCGCAAAGACGATTTAAGAGCAATTAAGTTATAGTAAAACATGGACTATAATATTCTGTATTCCTTCTTGATATGATAATGATAATGATCTTTAATTATCTTTATTTATATAGCATATTTTATACATAGAATGCATCTCAAAGTGCTTTACACAAAAAAGATAGATCATAAAAATAAAACATTTAATAAAAATAAGAACAATGCGTCAAATAAATCATATTATATGCAATATTATAATTAGTCTAGTCTAGCCTAGTTTGTCCAATTATCCAAGCTTTAGAAATAAAGCTAGCCCATAAAAGAATGTTCACTTCTCTTCTGTTCCTTAGATGGATTAAAGTTAGCTTGTCTGCCAGCCTGTAGATGTGCCTCACACGCTTACAGTCACCTCTCGCACGATTATAAAGTACTACGCCACTACAAATGAAAACGGTCCCAGGCATTACCAGCACTTTTACTGCCTGCATGTGAAAACGACTGTCCCACTGCCATTCCAGCAAGTTATGCACATTTATTTGCTGGTAATATACACTGTAGTTAAAACACTTTGGTAACTCCTCATCAAAATACATTTCGGTTACATACAGAGTACAGTAATATGGATTCATGCATGTTATTTGATGCATATCAAGTATGAAGGCATCCATAATGTTAAATGCCATTTTTTACAATAACTTGTGAAGTTGGTCTTAAATAGCCTGGGCGAAACGCTGTGAAAAGAGGGTTTTCCCCTACTGGTGCTAGATGGACCTGGTGACCGTGTTCACAAGAAGAATTTAGAGTGTTAACTCTGAAGGTTTCAGTGTCACCCATAAGGGTCAGTTTTCTGCACTTGAATGATACATTTTACTGTGTAGACATACTGCCAGGGAGTGAGAGAAGGGGTGAGAGAATGGATCATTGTTGCTATAATACTTGTGGAGGACTTTAACTACATTCAATCGCCGCCCCCCTAACCCCAAACACTAAATACTAAATAATAGTGTGTGTGTGTGTGTGTGTGTGTGTGTGTGTGTGTGTGTGTGTGTGTGTGTGTGTGTGTGTGTGTGTGTGTGTGTGTGTGTGTGTGTGTGTGTGTGTGTGTGTGTGTGTGTGTGTGTGTGTGTGTGTGTGTGTGTGTGTGTGTGTGTGTGTGTGTGTGTGTGTGTGTGTGTGTGTGTGTGTGTGTGTGAGAGAGAGAACATGATGGATGCTCCCCCTGTCCTGATCACTCTTCCTCCCAGACAGCAGATTGATCCCTCACCCCATTGATTGGTTGATTGCCTTTTCTTTCACTCTTTCCCCTCTTTCTTGCATTCTCTCTCTCTCTCTCTCTCTCTCTCTCTCTCTCTCTCTCTCTCTCTCTCTCTCTCTCTCTCTCTCTCTCTCTCTCTATCTCTCTCTCTCCTTCAGAGATGTGATGAGTTTGCACTGTGAGTCTTCACATCAACAGACAGTGAATCAATGCAACATGTTCAGCTCATTTAAGCACATGAACCCTAGCGTCCCTATACTCTGGGGGTGAACATTCGGTGGAGCTCGCAGCACAAGCTTGTAGATCGGCAAAGATATGTGGTGTAGAGGGGGAAAAGGAGGGGGGCTGCTAATAGACCCCTGGGGGACTCTGGTCAACTAAGTATATACTTAGTATATACTTATCTACTTGAGTATACATACTTAAGTATAGGGTTTAAGTGGTTGATACTGTATTCAGGTCAATTGTTGTCAGGTGAGGTTATCAGTTAAGTGTCTGCTTGCTTTCTATTCTATATATCTATTATATGGCATAATTTCACCTTATATGACATTTAACTTTCTATAAACAAATACATTTATTGCAAACCTAATCAGGGCTAAAACAGCAAGAGGCCATAATGTAGATACCATCTGACCCAGCCCCCCAGCCCCCCACCACCTCTCTTCATCTTATAACAGACCGAGTAAAATAAAATAAACAGGAAGAGGATGGATGTTGAATCAGAGGCTACAAGCAACGCGTCTAAATCAAATCCAATATGATACTTTGTAGTGTCCAGAAAAGACTTATCATCTCACAAACACAATCAGTTTGACCTGTTGAATCTGAACTCTTCTTTCTTTCTTTCTTACTTTCCTTAGGTGGGACACAGGTGTCCTGTATTTGTATTTTTGCCTATGTGTGTCCAATTACATGTTTATTTGTGTGCATGTGAGTGCGTGTCCAACTAATTGTGTCCAGTGCTGATTACAGGACACAGTGGGGGTCCGAGGACCCCCTGGTCAGCTCTGCAAGTGACCTGAACACACTGCCATCTGTCTCTGTCAATCTCTCTCACACACACACACACACACACACACACACACACACACACACACACACACACACACACACACACACACACACACACACACACACACACAGAGTCATACAGTCCATAGGACAGATGCCCAAATGCTCGTACACAGTTGATGCACCACACTCACACAAGTACACAGCATACACACAAAACAAAACACACACATGTGTGCATGCATGCTGATGTGCATGCATATACACAGACCTGCTGGAGACAACGTTGTCAACTTAATCAATGTTTCTACTGGGAGCTTAGACACAGTGTGCGGACTTCCCTTTCTTTTCCCTTTCTCATGCACATACACACACAGCCCCACACAATACTCCGCTAATAAAATAAATATGCTCCCACCATTAGTAATAAGGTGATCGAAATAAATCAGGAAACACGTTGTGCCACAGCAGGCGGTGCCAGTGAATAAGACTGCAGGGTGTAAAGTCAAATTCTGTTCCCCCTGGTGAATATGTATGATTCCACATGCAGCCAGATGGTTCGCTCGTTTTCAAGGCTG
>NC_139954.1:27808169-27813169 GCF_963454915.1 Gymnoscopelus microlampas
AATACAACTGTCAATCACACAAAGCCCCGCCTACAGAGAGCCTGACGCCACGCTGCCAAGGACACAGAGAAAAAAACACTTCAAAGTCTCCAAACTTTTGCATGAAAAAAAACTAGTGTGGGTTCAGAAGTAGATATTAATGTTGTTTTTTTAGGTCTCGAAGATTCAAGGTTTTTACAAAATGTTACAGTACATAATTCATTGGTTTTGGTTCCTCAACACAGCCTTGTAGCAGCAATAATAAAACAATAACAAATAAATAATAATGAATAATAGCTGTAATAATAAACAATGACAAAATGACAAACTTCGGTGTCTTCCACCTCCGATGTCACCAACCGATGTCACAAAACACCTGTTTGAGAATGAAGAGATCAGATGGAGTTATTTAGAAATAGGGATCACCAGAGGAAAGAAAGTGGTAATAATAAAGTTTTAAAGATTAGTTCTTAAACAGTACAGTAAGTACTGTTCTGTAGCTCTTCAACCACAAGACACAAGAGCTCAGATGGAAAATTGTATATTTTTGTTGACATAATTAAGATCTAAACCCTAGTGTGACATTGACCATTATACTTTGTTGCAGTGGTGTAAAGTAACTAAGTACATTTACTGCACTGTACTTAAGTACAAGTATTGTACATATGAAGTATAATATGAAGTATTTGTACTTTACTAGTGAATTTTCAATTTCCGATTTACCTTTACTACTCCACTACATCTCGGATCCAAATATTGTACTTTTAATCCACTGTCAATGATTCGAAAACTTTAGTTACTAGTTACTTTGTAGATTATTATTATTATTATTACAAAACATACATTAACCTCTTCAGCCCTATTTAAGCTTTTACAGGCCGGGGTGTCACCTGTCTACGGGGGTTGTTGAACGGGAGGAGTAGGACTGAGGCCCTACGTCATCCCAGTGGGGGTTCCTCGCTGACAGGTGAGCTAGTAGGGTACAACAGCAGTGGCAACACAGAAATGTGTGGGGAGGATTAATCAGCATAACGACTAAATTGGTAGAATAAAGGGGTAAAATAAAGTATTGGCATCTTTAAATTTGTAAAGTAGTACAAATGTTTGTAAAACAAATACAATACAAAAGGGTAAACAAGCTATTTAGTTCTGTTTGTCTGGTTAAAGTGGATTAAACATTATGGAGACAATCACTAAAGTGCTACTGACATTTTAATCTAAAAAGCAATGAACAAGTTGTTACCACAGTGATTCTAAAACAATGATAGTCTCCTAAATGGTGACACTAACTGTCCAAAAACACAAGAAACCAGAGGTTATCAGTGAACAATATCCATAATTTATTTAGTCCTTCTGACTACGGAACCTCACTGCCTCGTCCAGTTAACGGTCGTTAGCAGCCTGACCCCAGTATATGACCACAGCTTTAGAAGAACTTAAGTTCGGGGTCAAAGGTCACCTAAGTTTAGTAGTGCCCGAGAAGAGGGGGAGAGCAGCATTTCAGGGAAGGGAGAGACAGAGAGAGAGAGACAGACAGAGAGAGAGAGAGAGAGGGGGGGGGAGGGAGAGAACAGTTCATCTGAGAGTTATGGACAGAGCAAGTGAGAGAGAGAGAGAGAGAGAGAGAGAGAGAGAGAGGGAGAGGGGGGGGGGGATTAAGAAAGAGAGTGGGAGGTCAGAGAGAGAGCGAACAGGAGCCAGCTCTTGCAGAACCAGTGCAACAGATTCATTTTAAATGTGATTCAGGGCGGGGAGCTGGTTCCTGTCTATTGTGTGGATAAAAGAATAGTTTGTCTTTCATGTCTCTGGGTTTCGCAGCCCCTCTGCGTCTCCTTGGACTTGTCCTGCAGGACTGGGGTAGTTTATAAGCACGTTACGATTATTCACGTCCAGCAGCGATCTGTGCCGAACATCAGGCAGCGAGCGGGGACCTTTGATAGTATATATATGCGCTCTGCAGCGTATACATTTTTCATGAGCTATACATTGTGACATTGCGCTTTGATTTGCCAAACAATAGGGGCTTTTGTTCAAGTAGGAGGATATGTTGGGGAGAGATTATCATCGCATTCATGTTCCCAAAGAAACAACTCATGTCATTAGTCAAATGCGTGTGCTTTGTCTTTACATTTGAAAACCCCTTTTATCTCTTGATGCTACAGAGATGTAAGTACTCCAATCTTCTTAGAAGGTCCTGTTCTCCACTTGTTCTTCATCCTCTCTCTCTCTCTCTCTCTCTCTCTCTCTCTCTCTCTCTCTCTCTCTCTCTCTCTCTCTCTCTCTCTCTCTCCTTCTTCTGTGATGGAAGTGATTAGTCAGTCCTCCACGCCCATGTTCTACAGCCAGCCCCCAGGTCAAGGGGCAAATTATTCCTAACCTTTTTTATTTTCCTCTAAAGAGTTGGGTGGGTCTTATAGCATCCAAATATTTCACCATTGGTTGGGTGAGCTGTCAGTCAAAGGAAACTATATTGAATAGGCCTTTAATTACTTTCCTGTGATTGTCCAAACGTTTTGGTGGCCATTGTGTCGTCCTGTGTGAGGGGAACCACCCATTTGGCACCCCAAAAAGGATAAAACAAACACACCAAGAAGGATAAAACAAGCAGCAGTCATTATTTACTTATAGAATTTGGCCGTTCCGTGCTGTATAGTCTAGCAGGAGCCAGACGATTAGATAAATATCTAATGTCTGTAGCGCGACTATTGAAAGGTTGTTAACCACTTTCAACCTGGCATCCCTATTTTGTTCATGTCATTATAGGCAAAGATCTTTAAAAAAAAACAAGTAAATATATAAAACAAACAAACGAAAATCTGTATTCTTGATCTGCAAACGCCCTTCTATCTTGCATTTCTAAAGATGACATGCTCCTCTTCCCAGTGCCAAGCATCATGTTTCAGCGGTCTCGTCAAGCATCAAGTTGAAAATAGTCCAACTTTTAGAGTGGAATCTATGTAACTTTTTTCGACCGACCAATACAAATTGAGGAGAGGCGGGTCTATGTGGAAAACTCCCTTTCCCTATAGTAGAAGATCAACAAACCTGAGAGGTTGATGGTTGATCCTGCTGTGTCAACAACCCGGTCATTTACGACCTGACTTTGAAGCATTACCAGAACCATGAGATGTCCATGTTTACTGTTATTTCAACTAGGCTGTTTGTGCAGGTGACATGAGCTCGGCAATGGTTGATGGGTTCGAATGCCGAGTCATCAGCATCAATAAACTGTGTCTGTGTGCTCAGTGCGCTTTCAAGAAAGCGCTGGACATGATATCCAAAGCTCTCATCCGGTCAAAAAACACTTTATATGGACACAGTAAGAGGGTGTAGCAGCTACTTCCAAAGCTCCGGGCACAGCCTCACCATCTTATACGCACGCACGCACGCACGCACGCACGCTCTCTCTCGCTCTGTCTCTCTCTCTCTCTCTCTCTCTCTCGCTCCCATCACAATCTTGGCTATTCCTAAAAGAGGAAATGCAGACTTGCATTGTAGTTTATACTCCATGCATGTCAAAATAAATAAATAATTCAGCGAATGTCGTAGCTATGCCAACATTGTTCTTTTGAAGCATTTTGTTCACAGAACTGTTTTGTTCATAGAACAAAACTTTATACTCTACGGAAATCAGATGCTTTACTTCCCACAGCAGCTGCAGGAGAAATGTTCTGGAAATCAATCAAGGTAAGGAGCTGGTAGATTTCCAGAGCACATTAAACCACCATTCAAGACCAGGTGGATCTAGTCTCTCCTCTCCTCTCCTCTCCTCTCCTCTCCTCTCCTCTCCTCTCCTCTCCTCTCCTCTCCTCTCCTCTCCTCTCCTCATTCTTGCTTCTCTCTTGAATACCCTGGAATGAGGTCAGTGTTGAAGAAAATGGATCAAACAACAAATTGCTCCATCGATACAATAGTTGTATATTTGCATTAATATTTTCTCCATCTTAACTACACGAACCGTAGCATCCCTATTCAGGGCATGTCATAGGCCTAAATAGGCGAACAGACAGCAAAAATATGCACACATTCTGCAAAAATAGCAGATCAACAATCTCATATAACGTGTCACAATGCAATGCGTTGTGATCTTGTTGATCAGGTATTTTCCGGCTAAAATATTTGGTGTAGGGGGGGAAAGTAGGGCACCAATTATTGACCACTGAGGGACCCCGGTCATCTAAGTATATAGAGTTTTTAAAGCACCTGAGTATCTTGCCTACCATTCATTCACATCTGTGCTTTCATGTGACATTTCTAAACAACCACCAAGTACCCTTTGAATGTGTTTGTGTGTCAACAAAGTGTGTCAAATAAAGGTCTCTTATAGAAGCTCCCACTTTACCGGCTGCCAAACAACTAACTTTCCTCTCCACACAGTAACCTTGGTTTAAGAGACATTTATTAACTTTTTTGTTAAAAAAGTTTATTTGTGAGACTTACGTAGATATGTGTCACAGGGGGAAAACTTTATAGTGTTTATAAAATATCTATACTACACCACATGGATAAATAAATAGATTGATAGATTCGTAACAGGACGAGTGGGCAGTCTGGGCACCAAGGAAGAGTCGGCACCTCAATGTGAAATTGGCAATTTTTTGGTCTTAAGTAATGTAAAGTATACATGATTAGAACATGCTTGAACATTCAACAATTAAGGCCTAATATTTCTACAATTGCTACAAATTGCTACAAATCTGCATGGTATATCCAGTCATTTTGGGAATAAACAAGAATTGTATTTGAATTTAGATCATAATTATACTTTACTTTAGACAATTTTCCAAATTCTTTATTTTTCACATTCGGAAAGAAATGCCAATTTAACATTGAGATGCCCACTCTTCCTATAGGCGTGTGCGTTTGTGCGTGCGTGTGCGTTCATGTAGGTAGGGATATTTACACCAGCTTCTGTGCATGGATACATGTCAGGAATTCCTGCGGGCCTCGTTAACTTGACCCGAACGCGTCCAAACGTCCAGGAGCGAATGACAAACACCCCCGCCTTCCTCCAGCACAAG
>NC_139954.1:27818169-27853169 GCF_963454915.1 Gymnoscopelus microlampas
GGGCCTGGACATCCAAAGCTCCCAGTTCATCAAAAAGTCCATTCCTTTCAGATGGTGTGATCAAAGTTGTCCCTCTTCTTTCACGGTCTCCCCCTGACCCTGCCCCGCGGTCCCCTCTTCAGGGGGACAAACACTTAACCAACACAGGATCTCCTTTTTAAAAAGCCCTGGCGTATTGTCACATTGTCATGTTGATGGTCTTAAAGGACCATTCAGCAGGGGGAGGAGGGGAACCTGAAAGTGAACCCCTCCCCCCTCTCTCTCCACCCTGAAAGAGAACAGGACTTCTCCCCCAGGCAGAGGCTGGGGCAGGAGAGGAGAGGAGGAGGCAGAGGAGAGGAGAGGAGAGGAGAGAGGGAGAGAGATGGATTGATAGAGGAACGGGAGGAGGGGGAAAGGACAGGGAAGGAGACACAAGGAGAGGGATGGAGATAGATGGACAGAGGAAGAGAAAAGGAGTGACAGGAGAAGGACGGTCAAAGGAAAGGAGGAGAGGAGAGCAGTGACGAGGGGGAGGCTCATGTTGACTTGTTAGATAGAACAAGAAACGAACTCAGCAGAGAATTATGCTTCTACTTCCATTAGAGCCCTTCTGCTTCTGATCAGATGTAAGTCTAGAGCTGACCCCAGATCAGAAGAAGGGCGAGATAAGGACTATTTCAGTGGTTCTCATGGGGGGGATTCCAGAGGAGCCCCAGCTAAATTAGTTAATATAGCATCAACATCAGTTTAAACACTTTAACCCCATCTGTTATTTGAACATAGCAGTGATAATACTTAGGAGACATTTTAACAACACAACTCTCGTATGGCGGTCGGCACAAGATATTTTCAGATGGGGGACGGCTGCCAAATAGTTGTTAATTTGGGGGTCCTTGACAGTTTGAGAACCACTGGTGGTCAACGGTCCTCTCAGCCAAACCACTGACCAGCTGTCTCTGTCTGTCTCTCTCTGTCTCTCTGTGTCTCTCTCTCTCTCTCTCTCTCTCTCTCTCTCTCTCTCTCTCTCTCTCTCTCTCTCTCTCTCTCTCTCTCTCTCTCTCTCTCTCTCTCTCTCTGACCATTGCTCATCAACCCTCAAACAAAACAAACAAATCGTCTCAAAACCAGGATTCCTTAGAATACACTTCTTCATTCCCAGCCACTGCACCATACGTCCAACGTGCTCTACGCCCTCAAACCATTCGTTTGTGTCAAGGCCTCTGAACAGAATCCCTGGGTAACGGCTGCTATGTCCCCCCTCTTCCTCTGTCTCTCTCTGTCCCTCTCATCCTCTGAGAAGATGTAATTATGTGTTAGGGGAGCTTCAGAGGTGACCTTTGGGACAATAGAGCTGGACAGAATGACCTTGGATGTCATCAACGTATATGTGACATGAGGTGGTCAGTATGGACGGATGGATCATCTTTCTCGAAGGGACTGAATGTGTGTGTGTGTGTGTGTGTGTGTGTGTGTGTGTGTGTGTGTGTGTGTGTGTGTGTGTGTGTGTGTGTGTGTGTGTGTGTGTGTGTGTGTGTGTGTGTGTGTGTGTGTGTGTGTGTGTGTGTGTGTAGGGGGTGGGTAGATAAGAAACAGAGGGAGGGAGAAAAGAGAATCAGTGTGAGAGAATAGGCATGGATGGAGAGAGAGAGAGAGAGAGAGAGAGAGAGAGAGAGAGAGACTGGGGAAACGAGAGAAAGAGGGAGAGAGAGGGGGACAGGTGAGTTTGACAGGTCAAACGGAAAGGTCAAAGGTCGTTTTTTGAAGTATTGGACACTGGGAAGTTGATCTGGTTAAGCTCTTGTTTCCATCTTCATCTGAGACAGACACTCCTCTTCTCCTCCTCTTTTCTTCTCTTCCTCTGAGGGACGCATCGCCAAGGTCTTTCTCCTCCCTGCCAGGAGAACAGAAGGTGAAAGGTCAGACTCCTGGCAGCAGAGATTTAAATTAATACGTGTGACGGTCGGGGCGGGGGGGTTGGGGTAGGCGGGGGACAGGTTGAAGTTTGTTCCACTGAAGCCTCCGTGAAGGAGGAGAAGCTCTGGGAGGATCTATGGTGGCTTGGCGTATCATTGTGCCACACAGACGGGCTTCAGTTTGAGGGTGAACAACACAGAGTTGGACATAAAAGCGTTCTGCAGCCTCAGAGTGTTTTTGGCCGATACTTTTACTCCTCCTTTCATCTCCCCGCCTGCTTTCTTCTTCCTTCTTCCTTCGCCTTCGGTCTCACGCCTGATTTATACTTGGTTGCGTGTCGTGTCGCACACCAGCAATAGCAGATCTACAAGGTCATAACGTGACGCATCGCAACAAATTGTGAGCTTGTAGATCTACTGTTTCTTTTGGCGTGTGATGCCGATGCATGACTAAGTATGAATCAGGCTTCACAGTGCCCTGAGAAAGTATGGCGCTTTGACGCTTATCGCCCGCGTGCGTGTAAGTTGTGTGCGTGTATGTGTGTGTGTGACAGCATGGGAAAGGGGCACTCCTGAGAAACTACAAACAGGAAGAAAGACACATCTATCACACAAGCACCCCCCCTCCCTCGCCCCCCCACCACTGCCACACACACACACACACACACACACACACACACACACACACACACACACACACACACACACACGCGCACACACACAGAATGTGTACTTACCTCCACTGTAACAATGGGTGTTTCCTGGTGGCTGGGGTCACAGAGACGTCATGAGTAATGGCCCGTCGCTGTGTGAAAGCACGCGGACCGGAGGATCGGAGAGCCAAGGTCTTACTCAACCTCCACACATCACTCACAGGGGCTTTTAGTGAGAACGCCAAACGCCACGCTGGAGCCATTTTCACCGTCCTATATGCCGTCTCCTCACTCAGCACCCCCTCGACAAGAGCATTACGCAAACATCATACGAAACGCACACACGCACACACGCGCACACACACACACACACACACACACACACACACACATACATGACTCCGTTGTTTGAACAGTGTTCACACGCTCTGTAATGCTTTGAGGATTTTGAAGGACTGTCACATGGTGACTGAAGATATGGACATCAACCATTTACTTTCAAAGTTATTTTTGGGGGCTTTTTCTTGCCTTTATTTTATAGACAGTACTAGACACACAGTAGAGAGAGACAGGAAACCGGGGAGGGAGAGAGTTGGGGAGTGACAAATGGTTCACATGGCCCGGGAGTCGAACCAGGGACTCTAGACTTTTAGAGCCTACACGGCATACGCTCCCTAGACATCGGGTCGCCCCTAACTTTAACCAATTTAAACCGTGTGTCTCTAGTTTAGGCAAATGTTTTCAAAACATTTTTTTTTTTTCAAAAATGCCGATGTGCCGACTATTTTGTGCTACTACTTTCATGTGACACCATCGTACAGTGAAATATAAAATAGGTTTTTGTGGTTGGTGCATGTTGTGAAAGAGATGAATTTAGATAGGCATGGCTTGTAGAGAGGTGTCTTATAAGCGAGTCATGGAGGGATGAGGCTTTCACTCCCTCTCTCTGCTTGTAGGTGTGCTAATTAATGTTAATTAGTGAAATCAGCTGTGTGTTTGGTTGGGAATGAACACCTGCATGCAATCTCACATGATTGGGCGACTACAATTAAACCAGACTTACTTGATGTATGATTTTATGTCCTTAATAGCCATGATCACCTAGATTATTTGCCTATTATGGACGCTAGGGTTCATGTGGTTAACCTCCAGTGCTACTGTATACTTTTTCCATGAGAGAGACACACTCTGAAACACTTTGTTACTCAGCAAAGACGTTTTCAGCACCTTGTCCTTGTCACGGTAATGAAGCACGGTAACACCTGGTCCTGTCTTCTGTGGGAGACAGAACTCACATCCGCTCACATCATCACAAGGATTATTCAAATGAGAAGTAGTACTGCCAGATTTTGCAAGAGAAACAGAAGCGACTAGTAGGCCACAGGAGCGCGCGCACACACACACACACACACACACACACACACACACACACACACACACACACACACACACACAACCACAACCACAAGAGGCTCTCAATCGACAGAAAAACACGCCCAAAGTCGCTTATGATATACGGACATGGCAACACTGATCATCACAAGGATGACTAAAAGGAGAAGAGCAAACAGGACTAAACAGTTTTCAAGGATGGAACTATAGGCTTAACTGGTGCTAAAAACAACACTGCCCTCTGTTCTCTGAATCACAGGACATTTTGTTTGGCTGCTGCGGTGGTGTCGACATCAGTACCATGTAGGCGAGAGCTGTGCAACCTCTCTGAATGAATATAGATGGATACAAGGTGCTTCTCTGTGTTGTGTGTTTGGAAACAGCTCAGGCGGGAGGTGAAGTCAGTGCCCTCCACTAGAAAGAAATTCATCTTGTGATTCAAGAGTGGCGCCACATTAGTCACTGTCAAAGAATCACCCTCTGTTACTATGTGGTTTGACAAGTAATAGTAATAATCATCATCATCATTATAATACTCAATTCATAAAGCACCTGTGTTCCAATGGATTCTATATGTTTAGTCACAAGCTCTTGTTAATACTTTTCATTGATTACATATTTTAAAACCCATGAGACAGAATTTGAACCTTATTTTCATCAGAAAATGTAGGATCAAACACATACAAAAGTTGAAATGAGGAGATTTTCTGGCCGACAGTGATGATGTATAACTTTCATAATAACATTCCGAGGTGCATGTAAAATGGAAAAATCACAAACTAAATTCTCTCACAAAAGTAATGTCTCGTTTTTATCTGGAGTGCTGTGACCTTTCAGGTTTATTCAGCAAGCCGTTGAGTTACGGTATGTTATTTACGGGGCCAGGCTTCCAGCATGGACCCGTATTGTTATTCGCATTATTCCGTTTCTTCTTCTGCCGTTTTTGCCAGTTCTGGCTGAACCGTGCATACGCTTTTTATGAAACTCGGCCATATGATAGATGGTCATGAAAAACGATCAAAAAATAAATCTCACAATCTTTCGTCAAAAGGTGGCGCTATAGCACTCAGTTGAAAATGCCAACTTTGAACAGGTACAACTCATGCCCTGTTTTACCTACAGCCATAAAACTTCAATACACACATGCGTCTCCTCATGATGAACAACTTTCACACTCTGACTTTTGACCTCTGACCCTTAGATCTCCCACCATTTCGAATTATATGAAAAACAGTTAAAACCTATCTCCTCCTGGGATTTTTGAGTAATCTGCACGAAACTTTTTACACATGAACTTTGGACCTATAACAAAAAACGTTTGCAAAATATCTTCCATAAGTGAAAAAATGAAGCTTTAATGAGCCAATGAATATTGCAGTTTTATGACAATTATTCATCTGCCCCTAACACATACATGCAGACTTACCATTCTTTGAAACTTTGCAGAAATGTAAAGGGACATTCCAAGTATCACTGAAACCAATCTTACTCCAATTGGTCAAACGGGGGCGCTATAGCAATTTTTTGAAAATGCAAACTTTAAACAGGCAAAAGTCATGCCTCGTTTGGCCGACAGCCATTAGACCTGCTTACACATGTGCCTTGACTAATGAGGAACACATCTATCACGTTGACCAGTAAGCACCGCCCTTAGATTGTCCGCAATCTTGAGCAGTTTGAAAAACACTTAAACCCAGGATTTTTCAGCTATTTGCGTGAAACTGTATCATCTGTGTGATCTCCTTTCAAAGGTTCTTGTCTGTTGGTGGCTTCTCGCTTAAATGTGTGCCCCACAACCTGAAGGTCACCAGTTCAAGCCTCACTTGGTGCAGACTTCATCTAAGCTGCATTTCACACAACATGACTATCAATGAATACATCTGCAATTGTTAAAGATAACATGAAATACTTAATTGAGTGCTTTTTACATACAGCTGATCTACAATCTCACAACTTTTCAGATAGCAATGAGAGTATGTTTTTTCAATGTATAACATACTTCATTGTGAAAATAGCCGATGTACAATCTGACAACTTTTAATGGTTTGTGAGCTTGTAGATCGGCTACTTTCACTAGTTTTGCTTCTGAGGAGATGTACAATTTCTTCATTGGTAAATGGTTTGTGAACGAGTGATCTTAGTGTTAGTGAAACAGGGGCTTGGGTCATGACAGAAGGCAAGCGTTTGTGATCCTCAACAGACAACATCAGCCTGGACAAAGCTATAATAGCACTATAGGTAGTGTTGCAGCTACCTAAGAGTGCCTCACGACCGCAAGGTTGCTCGTTCAAGCCTCACTTGATGCACACTCATTTAAGTTGAATTGCAAAAAACATGACTCAATCTATTCCGTTTCCATGGCTCTCTCTCTTCAATCTATTCCGTTTCCATGTCTTTCTCTTCAATCTATTCCGTTTCCATGTCTCTCTCTCTGTCTCTTCAATCTATTCCGTTTCCATCTCTCTCTCTCTCTCTCTCTCTCTCTCTCTCTCTCTCTCTCTCTCTCTCTCTCTCTCTCTCTCTCTCTCTCTCTCTCTCTCTCTCTCTCTCTCTCTCTCTCTCTCTCTCTCTCTCTCTCTCTCTCTCTCTCTCTCTCTCTCTCTCTCTCTCTCTCTCAGGGGTGGCCATAGCTGAGTGGTTAGTGAGCCCGCCTAGGGACCCAGAGGCTCTGGTTGCCCCAGGTACGATTCCAGGCCAGGTCAGCAAATGTGTCGATGAAATTTGTCATCGACACAAGCAAGACTCTTAACCCCTAATTGCTCACAGGCCCTCATTGGAAACAAGACCGCAAGGACTTTCATGAACTGACCTGTTAAAGGAATTATCATTTCTCTTTCTCTCTCCTGGCCCCGTATTATCGCTGCTTGCAGCTATATTTGTTTTTATATTTATAGCAGTTTATTTTTGGGAACAGAGCTCCGGAGAGTTTTATCACAATGAGCTCATTTCACCAGAGTGGAGTGATACTTTTTGGTACAGGATTGTGTCATTGTGGGTTTTGTTTCGCCTTGTTCTGCCAATCGGTATGTTATCTGATGTCCCTGTGACTATATTTATGAACTGAGATAAAGCTCTTCATTTAGCCTGTGATAAGAAAATCTAAAAATGAACATATGTAATGTTGCAATTAGCTTGTTGCACAAGAAAAGAAAAACAACGTGAAGTAAATGCTGATTAAAACCTGTTTTCAAGTCTGTTTTTGGGGAGTGCAGCAAAAAGTTATGTCCTGTGTGCTATGACGTCTGTGATGGTGTATTCTTGTGTTAGCACCCTGATCCATGAGAAACAACATTTCTTTCAGCTGTAGTATCCCAGCGTTTGATTTGCTGGGAGGATGGGGGGAATCCATGCCTCTGCTTTTGATACTCCCCGGTGGGCATATTTTTTAATCCCTGCTTCTGGTCAAACTGAAATTAAATACATCCATTTCAGTTTGGGAAATGACTGCATCATATGTTTGATATTTATGTTTGATAATATCACAATTTAGTAATTTAATTTAAAACAATATTAACTCTGGCTTCTATATTATATATATTTTTCAAATGTTCTCAGTTTAATTTAAAAAAATAAAAGATAGCCAATCTAGAAGCTCACAACACGTTACATTGTGGTTGTAGATCTACTATTTTCGTTATTTGTCGCACTCAGAAGTATGCAGTGCCCCCCCCCCCCCTCTGTTTTTTTTAAACAAATCGAACCCTGCAACTGTGTATGAATGACAATTAACTTGAACTACAGGTTTTCTTCTCTTTTCTTCTCTTGACCTGTTATGCAAAAAGGTTCTGAATTCACTTACTCATAGAAAAACAACAGGCTTGAGTACATTCTTGCATCTTGACTTTCAAATGCCCATTCAAATTTTGGAGGTCCCTTAAAATGTTTTTATTTGGCAGCCTGAAAATACTATTGCTTGATCAATATCCGTATATCCTATATTAAATCATGCGTCAGTCCAATGTCAGAAATTTTAAAAAATACAGGAAAAAAATCAGATAATACATAATACCATATTTATGTTTAAAATATATAACAGTATGTGCTGTGTGTGTGTGTGTGTGTGTGTGTGTGTGTGTGTGTGTGTGTGTGTGTGTGTGTGTGTGTGTGTGTGTGTGTGTGTGTGTGTGTGTGAGAGAGAGAGGTGTTTTACAAACGTTTGGCAGTGGTTCTCAAAGAGGGTTCCAGGGACCCCCAGGGGTCCTTGAAGAAAGGGTACGACTGTTCAAGGGACCCTCTAGCCTGTTGGTCTACTATAAAAAATAAACAATAAATCATTTTGTATGGGTCCCTGGCACAAAATATTTTCAGATGGGGGGTAGGTATGCAGCCAAATACATATTAATTGGGGGTCCTTGACAATGACATGAACAAAGTTGACAGAGACCTCTGACAGGGCAGTTCACATTCACGAACGTAAAATTCCGAGAGCAACCGGAAAACAACGAGCCGCGGTGCACGCTGGGAAACATAGGTCCACCATCTGACCGTCCGCCATCTTTCTTTACCGCAACTTCACCAGGACTAAATAACAACCAAGATTCTAAATGACTATTTCTGCAGTATAACGACGTTTTATCCAACAGACCGACTCCATAACAACACATAACGAACTCTAACGGCCGTACCGACCACCCTAACCCCGGACAGGCGCACATATCAGCCGTTTAGAGATAGTTTGTTAACCGGGTCGGAGGAGCAGCGCCATCATGGGCCGCTCGCGGAGCCGCAGCTCGTCCCGCTCCAACAAGCACTCCAAGAGTAGCAAGCACAGCAAGAAGCAGCGCTCCCGGTCCCGGTCCCGCTCCAGGGACAAGGAGCGCTCCTCCAAGAAACGCTCCAAGTCCCGGGAGTCCAAGCGGAGCCGGCGGGAGCGGAGAGAGTCGAGGGAGAGGGAGAGGGAGCGCGCGTCCAGGTCGAGGTCGCGGTCCACCACCGCCGCCGCGGCCCCGTCCTCCCGCAGCAGGGCGGCGCCGCCGGAGAGACCCGCGTCCCCGCCGGAGAGGATCGACATGTTCGGCCGCACGCTGAGCAAGAGGACTGCGCTGGACGAGAAGCAGCGCAAGGAGGAGGAGGAGAAAAGGGCCGAGATGGAGAGACAGAGGAAGATGTGAGTGTGTGTGTTGACGACATGTTATAGCCTCTTAGCTTTGTAGCTCTGTAGGCTATGTGCTAACCTGCTAATGCTGCTGATTCGTGCTGAATCGCAGCCTGTTCACCTGGTGGCTGTTAGCATGCTAACAGTAGCATGCTAACATGCTAACGTTAGCCTCCTGCAGACCTGCTGCTGCTGCAGAGCAGACAGACGTGCATCCGGTCAGCTCAGGTCACATCACATTCTCTGCATCTCTGTTACTGACCATCAGCAGGACGTGGCCATGTGTTAATACCACAATAATCAGTAGTGGAAGAATTACTCCTTTCTACAACAATACCACACAGGTGTAGAAATAAATACAACATGTAGTCTCCACTGAGAAATGTCAATGTTCTGTTTATCAGAACATTCCCCGGGGCTCTTTTCCAAAGCAGACACAGATGTGGATTTTCAAGTGGAATAGGCCCTCTGAATGACCGAAGTGTCAGAAATATAACTGTTCATAGTACTTATCTCAATTTAATTTCATTTAGTTTCTCACATGGTAGTATATCATAGTACAATACAATCACTATCAAAGGATGATAATTCATTTAATTTAATACACCCATGGGCAAAAATGAAATCAGGTGGTGAAGGTTTGATCTAGTCCAACACAATATCACAATATCGGTATATTGCCCAGCCCTACCCTCAGACGTTGTCCAGTGATTGCAGCCTGAACACTGTCAGTGTCAAACAGATGATTGGATGACCTGTGTTGACACAACAGGGTAATTGGATTGAAGAAAGGAAGGCTTACATGCCTTCCATGAGCTGGGCTGTTGGGCCTGTTGGTGTACATGTTTGAACACAGCTGGAAGAGTAATGTTTAATACTATTTCTTTCACAAGCTTCTCTTCAGGATTTCACAATCGAAACTTATCGTGGGGATATTTGTTTATCTTTATTAAGAGTGCAGCAGTTTATTGGACTAATCCAGGGGTTCTCAAACGTTTTTATGCCACAAACCCATTTTATGGTGGGATTCTTTTGGCGACCCCACACTATATCTATAGGCTAGTGCAATTTAAAAGTGGAAATAAAGAATATCTTAAAAAATAGAAGAATACATTGTTGGCCTTGTATATGAATGAATATTTATTAGAAAATAAAATTAAAGCAGTGATTCCTGCAGATTTGTAAGCCTATCTTATCCATGAAATGAATAAATAATATTGTAGCATTCCATTTATTTTACCCACTTGAAGTAGCAAAAACAGCTCTTTTAAGAGCCACCCAAACATACTTACTGCTAAATATCATTCATCAGCACTAAAATCAGTTCAAGGGCTTGTGTTGTGTATGTGCTGTCTTTCCCATGTTGCGGATTCCCTGTGTGGGTTGGAGTTGGATGAATGAAGGAGTCAAGTGGCCATCTTTGCATCGGTTGCGAAAAGAAAGAAGAAAAGTCGCCAATGCGCGATCCCAACAGCACCTTCTCGTGACCTCACTTTGGGTCGCGACCTATGGTTTGAGAACAGATTCAATTTATTTTTTAAATAAAATACTAGTACTAGATCTTTATTTACAAAAAAAAACATTATTTTAAAAATGCAGTCACAAAAAATGCTGATCTACAAGCTCGCAATGCCTTGCAATTTGAGCTTGTATATCAGCATTTTATGCGCAACACCATTGTATGACAAAATATAAAAGGGGGCATAAGTGGTTAATCAGTTGAATCAATTTAGATTGCATTCTTTATTTTTTCTAAATTTCACAGTTTGGCAGTAGTGGGGTCCGGTAACCCCCAGGGGTCTTTAACTTTTTCCAACCACAGCTGGAAAATCATCTAGGTGTCACCCTAGACACAATAACCAAACATGCTTAGGTTTTATGAACAGCACAATTGCAATACAATTTGCACAAGACAATAAAGTGAAAAGTACAGTCCATGCAAATTACACTTTGCATTTGATATACAGTTCTCATCTAGTATTGTTGAACAGGCCAACTGCTCCAGGGACAGTTAAGACCTCTTTCTCTGACAAAATGTGTTTAGTTAGCATTTATGTTCATGTATTTAATATTTTTTCCAGTGTGGCACCATCAGTTGTGGTCTTCCAAATGTATAAAAAACGTCATGGCAACTGTGTGAGTAATGAAGAACAAACAAGAGAGGGAGAAATGATGTTCTGAGTTTTGTGACTTTTTGCCCCTTTTGACAAATGAGTCCGTTAACTTGACCAAGCTTTTCTTATCTATTCCTGTCATTGTCCATGGTTCACCCATCCAATAACACTGCACACTGTTCTTTTGAGACGGATTACAAAACAACTGTACCTTACTACCTTAGATGGTGGACGCATCCGATCATCGGCTGCACCGATATAACCGGATGACCCCTGCTGTTTGTCATACTTAACTCATCTAAATTGCAGTCCCATTATTTGCTTGAGTTTCCGTTGCACACGTCTGCTCTTTCTGCACCTTTTAGTTCTGGGAAAGAGACTAAAGCGTTAGACTTTCACACACCCATTCCCATTAATCTTGTACAGGAGAACGAGATTGTTGAATCACTATTGCCAACAAAAAACAGGGTCAGCTACTGTTAACGGCTGCAGCTGCAGAGCAAATTGGCTGTCTCAGCAGGTGTTCCCAAAACAGAAACACTGCCGCTGGACTGCCACGGTGTTTATCAGTGGTTTTACTGCCCAAGGCACACCAATGGGCAAGTCAATATCTCAAGGCACCCCTGTATTTGTTGCAGAAATAGCGGATCTACAAGCTCACAATGCCTTGTGATGAGTTGTGAGCTTGTAGAGCGTCTATTTTCGCCAGTTCAGAAAATGTGTACACAATATTTACAATAATGCCATTCCAAAAATAGGGAGCTAGGTTGAATGTTGTTCAAATCTATATTTTTAGGGTATATTATTTGCCACTGGGTTGGGACAAAATAAATATAATAAACAATATTCATACTTTTTTGTAGTTATATATTGCTATAATTATGTGTAGTTGTCACAAAATTGCAAAGCACATCTGGACTTGTTCACATCAGTGTGTCTTGTCATCACAGGGGGACATCACATTGGGGAACCACTGTTGTGTGTTATACGCCTGATATAACTCGTATAACTCACCTGGTCAAAATAGAGAGATGATGAGAGTGAAGGGCACAGTCCTCATGGTTTCAGGGCGAGGGGAGGCCTGGGTATGATTGATGATTGCGGGTGAGACGTATAGTGTCAGAAGTAGGGGCGCAGTTAATCAAACTAGTTCATATGTATGTATGTGTGTATGTGTGTATATGTGTATATATGTATATATATATATATGTGTGTGTGTGTGTGTGTGTGTGTGTTTTATAAAACATAAGATCCATTATCAGTGTTCTATCCGTTTATCTGACCATCACTTAATTGTTTACGTGGAAATGGTAAAGTTAAAATGATTTCAGCAGACAAGGCGTGCTGGGATGGGGGGTTATGTCAGGAGGGCATGTTTACCCTTTGCCCCCTGGCCTGTGTATTTCAGAGGCTAGGTGGACATGTGTGCCACAGGCCACATGACCTCCACCATCACTTCTATGTTTTAAAACGTTAGAGCGAGCGCCAACGGTTACTGCCACATCCCTCTCATTGTCTCACTGACAGTTGATATCAGCCTAATGTGGAAGCTGACATCTTGTGTGTGTGAGAGAGAGAGGCAGCCAGAGGCACAGGAGACATCTGAGACCCAAGCGCACACACTGTCCCACACCTGGCAGGCTGGCCCATTGGAGTGTACCCTCCTTTTGACTGCATCGTAGCCACGGGGCCACTTAACCAGCCATACAAATGTAAAAATAAAAGAGATTGACACTTGGGAGATAAGGAAGTTCTGAAGACCAGGGACAGATCAGGTGCTCTGGTTTCCAAACCAAGGTTAACCTTCAAGAGGGGCACGGAGGAAGGAGGAGGTTTTGGCTTTGTGTGTTTTTTAGTTTAGTGCCAGAAGCAATGTGGCAACATAACCCCCCTAATAATTGCTTCCTGTTGAGAGTGAAATGAAAACAGTTTTAAAAGCATTTCCGAATGGGGAAACAGAATGACAGGTTACCTACACCTGAGTATTGATGGTCGTCAACTGGCTCTTTCGTTCCTGTAGGGCAGTGGTTCTCAAACGTTTTCATGTCAAGGACTCTGAAATTATATTATGTATTTGGCCACGGACCCCCATCAGAAAAGATTTTATGCCAGGTACCACCGTACAAGATAAGTGTTTTTGAAAATAGCCAAAGTATAAAATAGGGTTAACGTGGTTAAATTGGTTTAGATGCTATATTAACTCATTTTGCTGGAGACCCTCTGAAACAAGGACCCCTGGGGGTCCCTGGACCCCACTTTGAGAACCACTGCTATAGGGTGTTTTGTCTAGTTTGTAATTATCTTGATTTTTTTTGTTAGTTTTGTAAATACTACAGTTTGTTTCAGGTAGTAGTTATCGTTCTTTTGTAAAACCTTATTTTTATTTCAGTTAAGTAAAACAATGTTTCCCCCCCACACAAACTTTTAAATTCATAATAAATAACCTTAGTTTGTATCGGAAGCAGTGCGATCTGAACCACTCTACATCCAGAGTGCACTGTTAATGGTTTTACATGCTGTCTGACAGGATGACCGGTGACTTACACCTGCTGAAGCCTCTCAGTTTATTGTCAGCTCTCACTGGCTCATTGACTCCTATAGGGGTGTGTTGATGTGTTACTTTCACTATAAGCCCACACCTTGGTAAAAACCAGTAGTGGTGGTGATCTGGCTGTAACAGTTAACTGTGAAGAACTGCTGTTAACCAGCTTTGTCAGAGGACAGCCTGGCATCTACAGCTCTTAACACATTGGCTGCCAGAATTATTTATTTATTTTCTACAGTAGACTGCCAGACTTTTTCAATGAAAAAATAAAAGTACTCAGGAGCCGAGATACAGAATTTTTAAGTTTTAAGTTAACAAGGAAGTGGATGGGAGTTTAAATCTTCGAAAAATCATATCTCCTTGGTCTTTGGTCTTGGGGATCTGCGTTCTTTGAAAGAACGCAGATCTGCGTACATGGCAGCGTCGGTTCTAAGGACGCAAAAGAACGCAGATCTGCGTACATGGCAGCGTCGGTTCTAAGGACGCAAAAGAACGCAGATCTGCGTACATGGCAGCCAATGTGTTAAATAACGGGCAAAAACCTTTTTTATTTGTATTTTCTTTAGCCGAGATAATCACACACCGGACAATTAGACGGTCACCCACAACTTATCTAGTGAGAACAGACAACACATATCACTTGCTAGTTGTCAGTTATTTTTACCTCTTTTTCTCCCAATTTTGCCATTATGTCAATTAATTACTCCCCACACATTTCTGTGACTGCTGTTGTACCCTACTGGCTCACCTGCCAGTGAGGAGCCTCCACCGGGAGGACGTAGCACCTCTGTCCTACTCCTTCCGCTGAACAGCACCCACTGACAGGCGCCACCCCAGCCCATAGGTGTCTCCTTTAGTGCAGCAACAAACGTCACCCTCCCCACCCAGCTTCCCTCTTCCGAATACGACCAATTGTGTTCTCATAGACAGACACTGCTTATAGACAGTGGATTCAAACCCCTAGACTCTGCAGTGGTCAGGTACTTTACCCCTACGCCACCTGAGTTCATACCTTCATTCTGATTGATTGATTGAATATTTTATTAGTCAGAATGTAAACAGCACGAGGTACAGTGAGACATTTAGGCTAAAAGGATAACACGAAAAAGTCCTTCTTTGTGGTCCATATTCTAATGAACCTTTCCCTTGTTCCTCTCATCTGTCTTTCCTACCTTCCCTACTGTGTTTCCTGTCTGTCCTTCCACTCCTCCCTCCTCTCTTCCTTTCCTCCAGCCGTCAGCAGGAGATCGAGGAGAAGCTGATCGAGGAGGAGACGGCGCGCCGCGTGGAGGAGCTGGTGGCCAAGCGCGTGGAGGAGGAGCTGGAGAAGAGGAAGGACGAGATCGAGCGGGAGGTGCTGCGGCGGGTAGAGGAGGCGAAGCGCATTATGGAGCGACAGCTCCTGGAGGAGCTGGAGCGCCAGCGCCAGGCAGAGCTTGCAGCACAAAAAGCCAGAGAGGTAACGCTCGGTCGTTTGGAACGGCAAACCCCCTCCTCATCCCCCTTCTCTCCTCCTCCTCCCCCATGCCCAGCCCGCCATCTCTGGGGGGCTGTGGTTGTGGCGGAGGGTGTCCCCTCTTTTACTGTTCAGACTGTAACCCAGCCATGGCACAAGTTTCACCGTGTTGTTGGTGAGGGGGGCTGAAACGTTGCGACTTGCGACGAGTGGCTCGTGATTTTTATACAAGTGGGCTAGTGAATTTTGTACAAGTGGCTACTGAATTGCCTAGTCAGACCTGTCAGGCCACAGCGCCTGGTGGATTCCAAAATAAACCCATTTGCACAATTTTCCAATTCGAAATAGAACAGGACCCTTAAGTAATGATGGCTAGTCGTGCAGGCTGACTTACCAGCCACAGTAAAAGGATTGCAGCATGTTTACAGTGGTGGTGACTAGGGCTGTATATCAGCAAGAATCTAAGGTACGTCTTATCACGATACAGGGGTTACAATTCAATATTTTCCCATGTATTGTGCAAGGCGATGTATTGAAATTTAAATAGTATGAGATACATCTGAAGTGGTTAATTGAATCGTTGATATCATCTTTTTAAATATATATAAAAAATGAGCTTCTCGATTATTTGATTAATCGCAAAAGTAATCGACAGAATAATAAAAATAATGGATAGGTGCAGCCCTAGTGGGATTTCTAGATGTGTAGATGGTCGTGGTTAACGACAGCCTCAGTGATATTAATGATGAACTGTTGGTGAGGCACCTTTCATTATAGGTAAAAGGCAGCCATATTGCCACTGTTTTCATAGTGGAACAGCAAACAACAACCCCTCCTCACCCCCTCTCTCTCCTCCTCCCCCCAGGCCCTGACCCCCATCTCCCCCCTGTGAGAGTTTTACCATGGCTGAGTTACAAAACTTTAACCAACTTCATTCTCTTTCCATCAGTCTTCTACATTTGAGTTTTTATACATTTTTATTTTTGCAAATATGTAAGCATCTCTTTAAAAAAATATGTAATAAAGACATATTTTTGTAAGTTGACAATGTTCTACAGTCCATGTCTGTTCCCTAGTGGCCATTTTTAAATTATTACTTACATTTAGAAATCACTGCTCTTAAATAGTTTTAGGTTTCTTTCCATATTAGCCTATATACACACTTTTAGTTACTGTAGAGGCATACATGTATTTGTATGTTGTTTATGTGGATGTAATTGCTGCCAAGCAGCAGTGAGCAGTCAGGGCCTTGGCTTTAGACTTGAAAACAGTCAAAAGCAATTTTAAATATACAATAATTCTTTATGGCTCTGTATTCTGTTCTACACTGAAGACTAAGGGTTCACCAGGGGGTTCCCGTATAATCCTAAGAAGCTCAGCAATCATCTTACTTTTATTGTCTGAACATAACACCTACATTGATTTGTTCTTCCCATTTTTATAAAGGGAGTTCCTCAAGGTACCATCCTGGGGGTTCCCTCCTATTGTAACCCAAAGCACCTCTAAACGTTGCTCAAAAGCTTGTCACTTTTGAGATTGTAATACTACTAGACGTGGACAGGTGTTTGAGGGGAACCCCCCTCTGTTACCCTCCTAACCCCCTTCCTTCATAATGTAGAGACGTTTGTTGACACTACAGTATTAAAGTATTGTGAAGGAGAGGCGCTGTTAAAGCAAAGTGACCCCGATTCGCCCAGGGAGCAGCCGGTGACTCGGTACTAATGGGGTGAGAAATGTGCTCCCAACGCATGAGTCTTCCTCCCCACAGCTTCTAACGAGCAGTGGGAGAGTTGTTGAGTTTTTTACAATAGAATACGAAGCTTATCCATTGGCTTCGCTGCAGTGCGATCAATAACAAACAAGATGTGTAGAAATTGTACTATACTCAAGGTTGGCAGTTTGTCCTCTTCAGTTTTTCGTTTTCCGTCCTGCCGTCCTGCCTCCCCTTCCCTCCCATAATGCTTCTTGTTTTGAGAAGTTCCTAATAGAAGGCATCCGCAGTGATGATGGTGGTGCAGGACACTTCTGTTTCCTGTCTGAAAGGTCACCAGTGTCTTTTAACTCTATTGATAGATTTATATATTGTCCTAATATTTCTTTGCTGCGTTGTGAAAAACTAACACATTTTTATTTTTTTATTTTGAAGACAATCAAATGTGCTATGTTGTCCTCATCATTTTCTTCTCCTTCAGGCCTGCGGCTCAGTTCCATGTCCGTTTCTGTAAATCTGTTTTTTGAATGTTTTTAATTTGACACGAGACTTTGTGTTTTAATGCCACAACCTTCCTAACGAGCATTTGAACTGAGCTATAGCCTGCAGTCTCTCAGCTCGCCTGCCCGCCCACCCACCCACTCAACACTGCTGTCCTTGCACTCGCACACACACTGCTGCCCCCCCCCCCCCACACACACACACTGTTATACACCCCAGTCACAAACACAGACACCAAGGTTACTATAGCATTTTTTATTAGTTTTTATTGTTTCATTTTGACTTTGTTTTAATTATCAATTATGTTTTTAAATCAAAAACTTGAATTTTTATTCAAGTTTTTGAAAATAGTTTTTATAAATTTTAGTGATAGTTTTATTTAATTTTTATTGTAAAACTATTATTGTTAAACTATTACTTCAAGTGTCTGCTAAATATAATAATTGGAAGCTAGATTTGAGTTTTAGAAATGCACAATAAATAATAATAAAATAATATTTGTATTTCAGTTAACTAAAATGTTTTTGTCCACGTCTAGTTTTTTGTTACTTTTATTTACACAGCTATAATAACCTTGACAGATACACACAAACACACACACACACACACACACACACACACATTGCTGCCCTATATTGCAGCTGAACATGCCCAAACACCCCCCCTCTCCCCTGGTTACTGTCCTACACTCTCTGGGCACCGGGCGGCTCTAGAGAAAGGAAGAGAGACTTAAAACAGAACTGAGCAGAGACTGCGAGCTGGGCCTGCAGGTATAAACAGTACAGAGATCAGAGTTAAGACAGAGGAATGGCCGCGGTATGGCAGAGTACCCCCCATACCTACCCACCCACCCACCTACCCACCCCAGGAGCGCTTCTGTCTCTCTGCAGGGGGGCAGCACTGTCTGGACCCGTCAGTAAATATTCATCTGGTTAATGGCGAATGCTTTCATCAGTTGTGTAGGTACACAGGCACAGGAAAATGCGTAGGTATACACGTGCATTGGTGAGCCAAAACTATTCCACTCCTTCTTTTATTCGTACTTAGCTTTGTTTTGTTTTGTTTTTTATTTTTCCCTTTTTTTATTTTTTTATTTGCTCTTGCTTATTATAATGATGATGATAAGAAAATAAAAAGACAAAGATGTTTTTATTGGTCATAGAATGTATCCTGTCTGTCATTTCTTCTCTGTCCTTTTTATGAGTGAGACGAGTGGCTTTTACCCCGTTTTGGTTACAATAAAAAAAAGTTTTTTTCTTTAATAGTAAGTCAGTCATAGTCCTGAGGTGTGGGCGGGAGGGTGGGGCTACTGTGACCAATAGCAGGAGGAATAAATGAATAACATAAGAGAAGAGTAGCGGGTTCATTTTCCCCTTTTCCTCTAGTCTGTGCCCCTACTGTGTTTGAGAAGAAGCCTGGCAGTCTGCTGGAGTGTGGTCAAGTGTGAGAGAGGTTAAAGCCATTTCTCTGCGGTGGAATGAACTAGTTTTTATATATGTATGTGACGTGTGTGTGTGTGTGTTTGACTGCTGCTGTTCAGTGTGTGTGTTTGTATGGGTGTGTGTGTGTGTGTGTGTGTCAAAGAAGAGGTTGAGTTTGTGTGTGTGTGCGTGTGCGTGCGTGCGTGTGTGGAGGCTGTAACCCGTTCGTGCGCTAACATAGCACCGTGTTGTCCATCCAGGAAGAAGAAAAGTCCAAACGGGAGGAACTGGAGAAAATCTTGGAGGAGAACAACCGCAAGATCGCAGACGCTCAGGCCAAACTGGTACGCACGACTCCTGGCTGCCTGTCTGTCTCTCTGTTTGTATATCTTCCTGTATTTCTCTCCCTCTCTCTTATAAAAAACTACAGTCCTGACAGCCATGTGGGGATTAAAGCCGTTATGCTGCTTTTTCTGTGAGACATTTTCCTCCATTTGAGTGAAATTCACATCCCTCAGAATGCTGCTTTCTGCGTGGTGCCTTCGATCACATCCCTGATAATAGCTACCGCTGGTTAGTCCAAATCTGTTGGTGGTGAATCTGCTGCCGTTGCAAATATGACATCGAAATATATGGTCAATAATCCTAAAAGCCTGTTTTCCATGTGTAAGCACACAAGCCAGGGATGAGACTTTTTTTTTCTCTCTCTCTCCTTTTGTCCATTGCAATACACTCCTCTGGTTGGCATACAGTTAAAATCCCACAAATGACTGTTTTTGTTGAAGTGTAACTTGGCACTTTTCACATCCAATAAAACGGTGGTTCTTTGTTGGTTTGGCAGCAGGGCCCTGGTTTTGCATCAACGATGAAGTAAAAAACCCTGGTATATATTTAATAACCCAATATTCTTCTGTTAAAGTTATTCTTTGTCCACGACCCAGTCAGAGCATCTTGCTGCGGCCCATGTGTGGGTCTTGACCCACCAGTTGAGAAACACTTACCTAATCCACATAGTCCAACCCCATACTGGAAAAATATAGTTTTCAAATACAGTATGTTTCACAGATACAGTATACGCTGTGTGCTGAGGCATTTAACAGTTTTGGCCTGGTCATTGTACAAAGTAAATGCTTGTGCTCATGTATTATTATGTTCAATTTAATAATATGAGAGAAGTGAGAAATGAGAACATGCTATACCTAAATACTTGGCACACAATGAAATTCATAATGTACAAAGGGAAAATATATTTTGGACTCTGGAACTCTGTGCGTGGGCACAGTGTGTGTGTATAAGTCACGATTATCAGACTGAGGCGTGATGCTTTGTGCGTTCATGTCGATGCGTTCTGTTAAACAGTGGTTTTGGCAGGGAAGCCCTGCTATTGATGCTTATCAGTAACGCTTAACAATGAACGGTTTCTACTTAAGGCTTGAGGTCAGCCTTGGTACCCATTTTGAAAGGCGTGTTTATTTGATTCAGGCCTGATTTGTCCAAGCTGAGTCTGTGGTGAACAACAGACCCAGAGAGAAATCAGTGTTATTGGAGAGGCTGGTAGTTTGTGGGTACTTGGCTCGGAGGGGGTGTTCTGTTCTGTCTGTGTGTTGCTATTCCCAAGCCAAAACCACAAATACCACACCCTCATCGTGCTGATTGACACGGAGGGAGCGCTCGTTTTGGTTCACGTGATAACTTAAACCTATCGCGTCTTCCGCGGCTTTAGCAACTACGACACGCTAGTCAACATCCGGGTACTCGCTCCCGTAAAAGTCGGATGTATACTTAGTTGTGTGCCGGTGTCGCACATCAGAAATACAGATCCACAAGCTGGCGCTCTTTTAGATCGTGTGCTTGGACGTTGAGTGAACCAAAACAGCCGTTTCCTCTAAAAGATTGGCTTGGGAATGACATACACCCACTCTGTCCTTATCTGACCCTGGTCTGGTCTCTCTGAAATGACTGTTTCTCTCTCCAATGTGTGTGTGTGTCGTCCAGGCCGAGGAACAGTTGCGTATCGTGGAGGAACAGAGGAAGATCCACGAGGAGCGCATGAAGCTGGAGCAGGACCGGCAGCGGCAGCAGAAAGAGCAACAGAAAATCATCCTGGGGAAGGGCAAGTCCCGACCCAAGCTGTCCTTCTCCCTGAAGGCCACGGAATGAGACCCCCCCCGGCCCCCTGCCCCACCCTGAACCCCCCCCGTCCAACCACCAACACCCAACAACCACCTCCCTACCCTGGAGCGTCGTCCTCAACCTCTCCTCTCTGGAACGCTGGAATCGCTTCGTTTTCGGAAGTGCAGAAGGAAGGAAGGCTGAGGGAAAATGGCCGCGCCCCCGGTCCGAAGAACAGAACCCACCTTTCATCCCCCTTCGCTGTGCTGCAGGCTCCTCCTCCGCTTCTTCACCCCTCCCCCACACCACCATGACTCTAGTTTGTGCTTCTTATTCTCTTGTTTTACTTTACATTTTTTAAAGAACTTTGAACTTTGGTGTAGAACGCTTCTACTTGTACCCTTTACTCCCCACCCCCGCCCCTTTCCCCCCATCCATCCCATAGAGGTCTTACTTTTGGTCTAAATGAGCCACCTTATGTCACAGTACCTGCTACGTGTCGCTCCCTCTCCCACAAGCCAGCAGTGACACTGCTGCATTCGTCCTGACTGGAATGCACAGGTCCGACTGAACTGGTCTTGAGACATTGTCAATGGTCAGTGTGGGCCGTCTGGCTTCTGGGTTTGTTCCTCCTGTGCATTTTAACCACTTAACGAAATAGCACATGTACAAGCTCATAGACAGGCTTGTTGACAGGCTATTATTCATCATACAACAAAGTATGTAGGGCATAAGTGGTTTAAACATTATTATTATTTTAAATTGACAACAGCGGCTGACATAACGGGAAAATAAAACAAAACATGTTTGAAAGCACAGACGCTCGCGCTCCCCCCCCCCCCCCCTCTCTCTCTGCTTCCTCTGCCCTGCCTGACTGTAAGAATACAAGCAGGAAACGGTTTACTCCAAATAAAAGGAAATGCAGAGTTGCAATGCAGTCTGAGGAGTTTCTGACTGTTTTGAAGGTAGCTTGTGCCTCGGTACGGTTTAGACCCATTGGACATTGGATTTACGCAGCCTAATCCTGTTCTGAATAGAACAAAATATACATCTCATTATGAAATGCAACTCTCCTATAGAATTTCCCCCCCCTATTTAAATATTTTCTTCTTCCACAAGAGGAAACTCTGCCATGTGAGCAGGAAGTCAGCTCGATGCAGGTCAAACCCAGGGTCCGAATCCCACACTGTCCACACCTATAAGGATGTGTCCGTGTCTCGTTTTGGAGGGCTTTGTTGGGTTACGTAGGCGAGAGAGGGAATGTTTCCTGTATGATGTAATAATAATAACAATGCTAGCCTTGCTGTGATGTGCTGTTCAACCCGAATGATCATGCAGAGTGATTTGAAAAGGTCCTTCGCTCGCTCACCGAGCAACAAACATCAGCATCATGTTTTATGTAAAGTCTTTGGGTAAAAAAACAACAAATGATCCATCAGAAATTACTCCAGGGTGAATTGTACCAAAAGGGTCCCGTGTTGTGTCTTTAGTTTATGGTATAGTTCGTTAGCCACTTGAACCCTATCGTCCCTTTTGCGGGCATAGTCGGAAGAGGCGCACATTCTGCGAAAATAGCCGATCGATGAGCTCATCGCGATGCTTTGTGAACTTTTCCATTAGCTATTTTCGGCGAAGAGATTTTGGTGTAGAGGGGGAAAAGAGATAGGGCCTAATATTGAGCCCTGGGGAACCCCGGTCAACTAAGTATATAGTGTTCAAGTGGTTAACTTCTTCTGATAGGTGTTGGTTTGGTAATGGATGTCCGTTGCAAAGGTAAGGTGAGGATTGTGTGAGGAGGTCAGCGGTGTGTGTGTGTGTGTGTGTGTGTGCATGAGAATTTGTGTGTGTATGTTTGACTGGCAGGCTGACCTCAGGTAGGTATACAGTTTAATTTTATTATTCTTTGTTTTCTGAGAATTTTGAATTTGTCTTGTAATTTTGCCCCCGAACTTGTTGGACTGAACAATTCACCAATAAATCCATTGAATGCGCGTCACTGAGCTCTGTGTGTGTGTGGCCGATATGGATTCTAACTAACTTTTTGAGTATCATCGCTGTTGGACAGAAACCTTGTATTTCCATATTTCATCTTCTTTTTTCTTCTCACATATGAATGCCCTATTTTATACTTTGTCATGTGACTGTCAGTGTCATGCAAAAGTAGCAAGAATGGCTGATCCACATACAAAGCATTTTAACATGACACATTGTGAGCTTGTAGATCTGCTATTGGCTATTTTTGAATATTTTCACCTATAAAGACCTTCCCAACATAAGGATGCCAGGTTGAAAGTGTTTAAAATGTTCAAGTCTGTCTGCGGGTTTTATAGGCTACATATTAACTTGGCTTGTGACTAAATCACTACATTGGAACCATTGGTTTCTTTTTTTCCCTTTTTTTTTTCCTGAAAGCAACGGTCCGATAGTATTTGTGTTTACACAATATAAAGAAATAATGCCAAGTACCTACTACATTGTGAAACTTCCCATATTTTAAAATTACAGCGGTACAATTAAACATGGTATAAGTAATCGATTCTCGGGTGTCTTTTGTTTTTTGTAAAACTTGGCAACAATATTGAACCACGTATGTAATGAACACCACAGGCAGTGGGTTGTCTTGATTATATGGAGAATTTCAAAATGTTCCCTATTGTATTATAATGGGATGTATATTGGTTGATACTCGTGTGACGGCACGGTAGCATGCGGTGCCATATTTGTCTCAAGTATTGTGTCATATTGTTTTACTTATCCACAATTAGACGATGATGGATGATATTGATGGAACTTGCGAAGAAACAGAGGTATCCTTTAAGGTTTTTGTGTGTTTGACATACTTTATTTTGCAGCTCTCATAACAAACCATTATTGATCTGTACAGAAATCGGTGGACCTGAAATTCTAGATCTTATCTGCATCTGGTTATAATATTGCCTTAATTCACTCACAATTCTCTTCACTATGAAGGCTTCTTATTCATCATAGGTCTAAAGATGACCACGCTTCATGTGAATCTGATCTCCCTTACACAAATATCTTGCGGTCAATGATGCGATCTGTGACATTGCAGTTTAATGGAAGTCCTGGCAACATTGTACTAAGATTGTATCAGCACGTTGACATGCACACTTGAGTCATATGAGCAGTGCTGGAAAGTACCTTATTTACTCAAGTAATGTACTTAATTACAATTTTGAGGCAATTTTACTTTGAGTATTAACATATTTTACATGGCTAAAATTGTCCTTTTTTTGTCCACTACAATTATTTGACAGCTTTAGTTATATATGTAATAGTTGCTTTGAAGCTTTAGATGAGTAATACAAAACATACATTAAGTGATGAATTATGTATTTTTATAGGTTAAGGCTGCCATCAGCACATGAAGTAATTAAAATCAGCCCCACATTTAGCTGCAGCATTAAATTTAACAAATGAGTGCATTACTAATGGCATTATTTTATGTAGGCTACTTTACTCAAGTACATTTTTGAATACATGACATAACTTTCTAGATTGTGGTATAGCTAATTTTACTTTCTTAAAAAAAAAAAGAACAATCTTAGTACTTCCTCAACTGTCTATTTGTCAAAGTCAGCTTAACAGAATTTACTGGAATAACTTGGGACTAATTTCGGGTAGGGTGGGAGTTTTCTGCTTTGGTATTAAAACTGAGTTATTTCCAGGGCTTTGGAAAGCAGGGAGTTGGGTGATTATTATAAACAGAGTGTATATATCCTCAGTGGAACTTTTAACACTGTGGCGTTTGAGGTTTTGGGCTGAAGCTGCTGACAAGTTGGACTCTCCTTCTCAAGTACTTAATATATATTCCTTAAATACCCGCGGATAGCCATACGTTGTTTAGGCTACATTCAGTTGTTCCACGTGTTTGTTAAAAGTTTTTGTTTTTTTTTCAAACGCCCGTGGATATATAGACGCCTACATGTTTTAAAGTCTGATTCTGAAGGCAGTCGCATCTAGAAGGCTTCAGTTGAGCATATACTGTATAGTGTAGTTTATAGACCTACCACTTGTATTTAAATATAGACTATAGCACTGGTTCCCAAACACTGGGTCGGGACCCATTTTTTGGGTCATGTGCACATTTTTATGAGTCCCTTTATGTTTTTGTTTCCTACATTTTGTTTCAAAAGATTTTCAAAAAACATTCATTTTTCATGAATTAAAAGTTATTTCATGAATAATTAAAAGAAAAATCTAAGTAATTCCATGAATTAGAAAACAAATGTTTAAGAAGTAGTGAAAGTAGCCGATCTACAATCTTTGATCCGCTATTTTCACTAGTTTGGGTCCCGGGCAAACATCTCATTTCTATTTTGGGTCTTTAGCTAAATAGTTTGGGAACCAGTGGTCTATAGAGTTTCTCTCCAGCTATTCAACACATTTTAGACAAGGTGCTCCACTACTCCTCGCTCCCACAGAGCTGCTTTCCCCGGAGGCCCCCGGGGTGAATCGGGAGAGGCTGTCCGGTCTGGTGAACGGACCCTTTGATGCCGAGACCCGGGACGCAACGAGTTTGACCGGCTGTAGACCCGCAAGCAACTGGAGAACCAGAGGTAGGCATGCTGTGTCTACTCCGTCCAGTGCTACTTACAACTCCGTTTACAGTTGAGAAGTTTTAGTAGTTTGTTTTTGTAAAAAAAAAAAAAAAAAAGTTCTTTTTTTCCCGGAATCCAACTCAAAAGTGGAGGAAACACTCTAAAAACATTCTTAGACTTACTCTATTATTTTAAAAAATCGGTACTATTTCAAGTAGCCAACTTAATCTATTGTTAGCTGGGGTTATTCAGAATAATTATCAAATTAGTATTAAACTAAACAATTAGGACAATAATAATTATACATATATTCAATTTTTCTGGCCTATTTCTTGATATAAATCCCGTGGACATATCAGCTTATTTTAACTTATTTTTCAAATTATCATTTATCTTGTTTAAAAACGTGTGTGTGTGTGTGTGTGTGTGTGTGTGTGTGTGTGTGTGTGTGTGTGTGTGTGTGTGTGTGTGTGTGTGTGTGTGTGTGTGTATATATATATATATATATATATATATATATATATATATAAATGTATTATTTATATATGTATGTAATACTTAATCTAGTTGTAGGCCTGTCTAAAACACGCATAATAGACTATCATCTCTATTATCATTTACATGTGTATTTGATTGCACAGTAATTTATTTTCTTAACATTAAGGAACAATCGCTGACTCTTCAGTCTGTATCCTGTTTGAACGGATTCGACGTAAGATTCACGGGTCTATGGTGGGAAGTTTGTGCGTGGGTGCGTGCGTGCGTGCGTGCGTGCGTGCGTGCGTGCGTGCGTGCGTGTGTGTGTGTGTGTGTGTGTGTGTGTGTGTGTGTGTGTGTGTGTGTGTGTGCGCGCGCGCGCGCGCGTGCATTGTGCGTTCATGCGTGCGTGCGTGCTATTTTCCAGTTCACCTCAGGAAGGACGCGTTAGGGCAATCATTAGCCTGTCGAGCAGACATTATTATCATATTGATGTATGTATTAAATGGAGGGGTTCTCTTCTCTAATCCAATAGCATTTTTCAGGGCCAGTATAATGTTCAGTTCTTTCTCATAGAACGTTTTAAGGCCAGTCTCTCCATTTTGTTAATCAATAACTTTGTTTTCTTTTGAACTCATGTGTTGTAATGAACTGCAATCAACATCTTGGGTAGGTTCGTCCTGCCGGGACGTCCTGACACTTTCCCTGTTTATTCCCAAAAGCACACACTCCTTCAATTATCACTGTCCCGCTACTGATTATCAGCTTAAACAAACACACAGGCGCGCAATACACTTTTAAAAAGCAAGACCTGATTGAATTAAGCCGTTTGAAAGTGTCAAGACTTCACACGTTTTGTGTTGTCACCTAGTGATCTGTGGGCTGGTGGTGCAGGGACAGCACAGGGGTGTCATGTCGTGTGTTTGATGACCCACCGACGGGCCATCAAATTAGAGGCTGTGGGCTAAATAATAAAGTGCCCTTTCAGCTCGTGTCGATGTGTTATTTCAACTCTAGAAAAGATACCGTTATCTTTGTAAAGGCCAGTCAGATTAATTTGACAACAATGGAGTGGAGTGAAATAGATAGACCTGGTTGAATAACAATACTATAGTCTAATCTATACGCCCAATACGAATAATTATAGGGTTATCAGAAGTAATGACAACGGGAAAAAATAACAATAACTATGATAAACATATCGCTTCTTGATTTAGTTCCACTCTTGACTAAAATGAATACAACTTCAAGGACAGTTTACTTTCTTTTCATTTTGTAACAGCCACTATGGCCTATATTTTTATTTATCATAATAGCAACTAAAGTTATGCATTCTACACGAATAAAAACAAATACATGAAATAACCACAAATGTATGCAAAATTACAAATAAACATGCCCGAGTGTTTCAAACTTTTCTTTCCTCTCCCCGTCGTGGCTCACCGCTAGTGGGCACTCTTAGCCCACGGATGAACAGTGAACACCACCATGCACTGTGTGGCGCTTAATGGAGGCGCTGCTGAATATAGCAGAATACACATCTTATGGGACCAAATTTGTTCTCATTGCTTCCATTACGGGGTGATAACCACTAGTCTATCAGTAATTATTTGGTTGTAGGATAATATTCAGGTGTGTAATTAATCTGGTTTGCCTTACAGGCCTACGTTTTATCCAGTAGACTTGGCCTATAGTATCACATATATTTCTTTATGTGGTTTAATAGTTGATAAAAGTGTGATTGTTGTTACGGAGTCATTCACGTCAACTAAACATGTAATAACATGCATATTTTTTTGCTTGAACGATCGATTAAGTCCTAAAGCCTATATGAAGTGAATGCATATGCCATGATTATGCATGACTTACATCAAGTTTATTCAATTAGTCACTTGTTTATTCAATTAGTCACTTAATCTCTACATCATTGTCTCATATTGTCTTTTCTATTTAATTTTTCCTCCCCAGAAATGTGTGGGGGGGGGGAGAAAATGGGGGAAAAATATTTAAGTTTGTCTTTCTCTTTTGACGCTGTAAACAAACCCTTTTCTGAAATAAATAATAATAATAAATAAATAAATAAAAATAGCTCAGAAACGTCCATCCAACCCCCCCCCCCCCCCCCCCCTCTTATCGTATCATTCAGCATTGCCAATAACTGTTAAACTAGTTGTCCGCTTGATTGACGGCTGCGTTCCATCCAACAGGGCCAATCAGGAGCGCCGTGGGGAGGAGCCTGTGCGTAAAGCAAATATTCCCCCAGTCCTGGATGCTTTGCAGTTACTTTGGTGCGTGGAGTCAGTCTGTGAGGAGAGGAGAGGAGAGGCCAGCATCATCCTCTGCGTTTACAACGGCTGCTTTTTTTACCCACAGCTTTGGATCTGCTGCGGGATTTTGATTCGCGACCAGCTTCTTTTCCTGCGACGGGATACGGTGGAGGACCCTGTAGTATGAGAACTCTCATGCACTCTCGTTTAGTTCGTTCTTTCATCTCCACATTTGACCATTTTATGAGTTTCTCTCCTCCTCATCCGCTCCCATCGTTTTCGCCTCATTTCTCCTCCACTTCTTCTCCTGTCATCATCCACGGTCCACCGTCAGCCGCCAGTGTGTCGCTCCTCTTCGCCAGGACGAGCTGAGAGGATCATTGTGCATTCTTCTCTCCATCTCTCTGCTGCTCTGTTTCTTTATCACAGCACTTTGGATTTGGCTCCTGCATCATCACTGCTGGCTGTGGTTCCGATCCGGACTATAACGCAGGGGGAAAAGGATTAATACATTGCGTCTTTTTTTTCTCCTCTCTTGGTCTAGAGTGGACACCCACGGAGCTCGTATTTTTTATCTCTCTCGTTCTGAGGAATGTACCCGATCAATTCAGCAGCGCTCTGAACGGATCTCTCTCACACGCGCACACACATACACACAGACACATACACACACACTCTCTCTGTCTGTCTCGATCTCTCCCGGTGAATGAACCAGTGCGCCCCGGCGGCCGTGCGTCTTTGGGTCGGTGTGGTTTGGTGACCACGGAGCGCGGAGCTCGGTAAAAAGAAACGCAGGCGCCTTTTTCTGGAGCGACGTTTGTTCTGGTGCTTTTTTGTTTTGTTTTTGGTGGAGATGCTCTACGTCTGAACGGCGGGGTTTTTTGTTTGTTTTTTTTGTTTTGGTGCCCCGTCCGTCCGTGCGCGTTTTCACGTTCCACCACCAACCAACCAGCCAAACCGGATCAGGGATATATAAGAAATCGCCTGTGATTTTTTTGGGGGGGTAAATTTTATTTTTCCCCTTTTCTTTTTTGTTTTGTGGGGAGACTCGTCTGAACGCGACGGGCTCGCTGTGGATCCCAGAAAGAGGGGATTTGTGCAGCAGACAGAAGCAACGATGGGGGAGTCGCTGTGGAGATACTGTTGCTATTATCTAGGAGTTCTGTTCATATCGTGTAAGGTCAATCTGTCCCGGGCCATCATTCTGGAGTCCATCTACTGGAACACCACCAATACCAAGTAAGTAGGCCTACAACTTACATACACACACACACGCGCACGCACGCCGTTAGAACGACATGTAGAAAAAAATGTATACGTTTATAAAATAGCAGATCTTCAAGCTCATAGCGAGGCACTCGGTGCCGCGCTATGAGCTTAAAGATCTGCTAAGATATATATATATATATATATATATATATATATATATATATATATATATATATATATATATATATATATATATATATATAATAGACCCTGCTCAGCACAAACGGACAAAGGCTTATTTTTGCGTAAAATTTTAACCCTTTGAGTGTAAAGAGGGTTACATTTTGTGTTTAATATATAGTAATATTAGGGCTATGGGTGCGTTTTCCATTTCCCGGGAGATCCATGAATGAGCGACATGTTGCTGTGTGAGCTGTTAGGCCTACACAGTAAAAAAAAAAAAAAAGAAGAGAGAATTCTATGTTATAATGCAGGCCTGTGTGCATTAGTATCACCCCGACAGTTGTACAAATGTAAACGTCCATTTGGTTACATTTTGTACACTGTCTCGGAGTTAAATGAACACTGCAGGATTTTTTGCTGTGTAGGCCTTTTGTGTGTGCGTGTGTTTACCCCAGGTCTGTGTTGTGGTGTGTATATGAATCTGACGGGCTCATTTCTCAGAAGAGTAGATCCAGGGGATTCACTATCTATAGAGTCGTAGCCTGCACTGAGGGCCCGGCCGCCTTTAGTGTTAATTTAACACCCAAGTGTGTACAAATGTAACCAAATGGACCCTTGCGGGTCCAGTTGGTTACATTTGTACACAATTGGGTGTTAAATGTGTAGCCTACACACTTGGATAAATAAACACTGTGGATATACCGTCAAATCAGATTAGATTGCTTAATCACATCGTGTATTAATGTGTGAGATCTGTTTTATTGGTATTTCCAGGGGGAGTATAGATAGATAGCCTATGTGAGGCGTTTAGGCTCCAGCTTATTGGCGCAAGTAGCAAAACACCTACTTAAGAAATTAATTTTACGCTCCACTTCCGCGGTCAACAATAAGTTTGCCAAAGCAAGACACCACGAAGCATATTTCAATATCCCCTTCATTGTCATTCGAGAAATAATAGAACTATAATGCACACTTAGGCCAGTTTTTTAAGCGACCTTCATCTTTCTAGTGAATTGTTGTAGCCTATTGGCATATGAATGATTGATGGGCGTATTGTCAGTTTATTGTCAATAATGACATTAAATTAAGGCTAATATTAGTTATAGCCTACTATTTGAGAGTGGTTGTAACATATTGTAGGCTAGTTGTGTGTAGGTCAGTGGGTTCCAGGCAGGGCCTGTAGCCTAATGACTATGCATTTAGATTGATTGAACCAGCCTATAGTAGCCTACCAACTCACCCTATTGCACAAACTCAACAAAGAAACAGCTACACAAGAAGCCACTAAACAGCAAACTGGCGAAATGAACGCATTTAATATGAAAACTTGTAAATGCTAAAGTAAACCCTCTATTCTTAGTCAAACTGACTTGAGTGACTGCTTTTTTTTCTACACCAAAAAGATCTCTTCACCAAAAATAGCCGAGATCTACAAGCTCACAAGGCGTTGCAACAGCAACGCCTTGTGTAGATCTGCTAGTTTTGGTTGACGTTCTCCCCAGGATAGGCATGCTGGGGTTCAAGTGGTTAATACCGTCATTGTGTGCCTTTACTTTATTATTATTTATTTATTTTCGAGCCGCGGGTCTCATTTGCACCCATGTCTCTCCATTAAAGCCTCCACGGAGTATAGAATTATTATGCATTAAACATCACCAACTCTACACCATGGAATTTCAGGGGGTCGCCGCCCCGGCGGGGGGGCGCCTCTCTCTCTTTCTCTCTCTCTCTCTTTGTGGTTCCATTTCGTCACGGCAAAAACTCCCCGGCTCACTTTATCATTTCGCTTTTTTTCTCTCTCAAGGACTCGCCCTAAACGCCTCGGTGCTGCCCTGAAGCATAAAACCAACACAGATCACACTGATATGATGCTCTTAACAGGTGGCTATTGTTCCTGGGTCGTATATATACTAACTACGCCCAGTTGATAAGTGCAGCTGGAAATTAACATGTATTAACACAGTGGTTCTCAACCTGTTGATCGGGACCCTCAGGGGGGTCCCCAGATGACAGTGAAGTGACAATTTAAGGACTTTTAATACATCGAAAACTGTCAAATAACATAAGAAAGAGGCAAAAATTGTGAAAATTGCCGATCTACAAGCATGTAGAGCTTGTAGATCTGATATTTTCACAGTCTCTGTGGAACCGAGTCAAACAAAAATATAATACCTGAACTCCTACAATTCCAACTGCTTGTCAGAGTGGGGGGTCCCCAGTTCAAATATAATTATTTTGAGGGGTCCCCAGTTCAAATAATTTTGGGGGGTTGCGGCCTGAAAAGGTTGAGAACCACTGTATTAACACACAGCTCGCCCTATGCAGGGAGCATATATCCGTGCGTAACCGTTTTCCCAGAGCGCCATGTGCGTGTTTTTCTTTATTGCAGTAATAGGTAGGATATGTGCAGTGAGGTCAGTGTTGGTCTGTTCCTTCACTGTGTGGCATTTAGAATCGTTCCCGTCGGCCTAAATGTCTACTGAGTGTCCCCTGCCCCCCTGCCATGGGGCCACTGCCGCTCCTGACCCTGTCTGTAGTGCCTATTTGGCTTTACACAGCACAATTGTGTGTTAATTTAAGTCTGAGGTCCATTTGGTTATATTTGTACACATTTGGAGTTACAAATGGATAGATTAATTGAGTGTTTTACCGTATAATAATTCATGGAGAAGGGCTGATCAGTTCACAGAACATATAGGCTATGCAATAGGTCTACATTAAACTCAATTTATGTAGTTTAAAGTCAGTTGCAGGGGGTGTTTGGGCTGCATTAGTATGGATTGTTGTGTTTGAGTGAAGGTTGTGTGATCTCCATTTGTTTTGTAACTGATGAATAAACAGACACCAACATGTGTTTTTAAGCTCAAACCATTTGGTCACAGATGAATGGCAATGGCAGATAAAGTTTTGTCAGCCACAACAAACACACAACAAAGTTTTAAATAAATGTAGCTATTTATAGCCCATCCTCGCAGGGTAGAAGAAATTGGGGTGCTTTAATTTAACTTGCATTTTATTTTTACGTCAATTTAAAGTTTTCCTTTTAAAGGACTGTGACTTTTTTTTACCCTCCATTCTATCTTGAGAATGACCCAAGTAAGTGGCCATTTTCAAAATACCTTTCTCTTCAGGAGGGAAAGATGGACGGGTTCTCCTGCCATTTGGAGCAACAACTGCTGGCCTTTGAAAACGAGTGTGTCATTTTAACTTGGCGTGTCACAGGCCCTGCTTTTGAAACAAGGGACCACAAAGGAGTGTCCACCCTCGGAGCAAGTATAGGCCTCGGGGTGGCCGCAAATGCAATGCGGGCATTCCGTGGAATTAGCGTGTGTGCACATTCCTGACGCTCTGTCTGTCTGTCTGTCTGATGGCTGATTTATACCCCACAGTACAACAGTGTCACTTGCCAAAAAGGTCTGATCTTCAAGCGCGCTGTTAGCTTGAAGATCAGACCTTTTAGGCAAGCCACGTATATGCGTGGCCTGCACATCAAGCTTTCATATGTAAAAGGTCAGAAAGCAAAGCATCAAACAGACACATTAAGTCACTTAACTCCCTACTGAGTTGACGAGCACCCAGCACAACAGGCTTTTCAGTCTGTATAGTTAACATATTATAGTATTAGTGGTATATTATATGTTCACAAACAATTCTACCGTTGGCCCGCCACGCTGAAATGAGCCTATTTCTAAACGGATTACTTTATTATAATAAAGTTATTAGCTCACATTCACACGCTCGAAATGTATTTTCACGCGCAGGTCTTAGTTTAATGAATAATAATTCATTTGCTAGCCTTTGCAAATGCTCTAGTGTCAATCAGTTGTAAGAGAAATCTCTCTCTCTCTCTCTCTCTCTCTCTCTCTCTCTCTCTCTCTCTCTCTCTCTCTCTCTCTCACTCTCATTCTGGGGCCATTCAGGGAGGATGAATGTTGGAAATGTTAAGGCTTGGGGCCAGTTTGATGCCTTTGTGCGTAGGCAGAGAGAGAGAGAGGATAAAGAACCAGAGCTTGCAATAGTGCATGTAGGCCTACATCCGCGCTGTTTGTGTGTACGTGTACATGTGCATTATTTACATGTGCATGTGCCTCTATAGCAAAGACCTACGGTATAGCATGTGTGTATGCATACGTGTTTTCCTGTGACTGTGACAGTTTACGTGTGCATGAGTTTAGTGTGTGTGTGTGCATGCATGCGTGTGAGCGCGCGTACGCATCTAAATGTCAGAAGCAGGCTAAAGAAAGAAAGAAAATGCTTTATTACTCCTCTGGGTCTCGGCTTGTATCGTTGTGTCAATTTACAAGCTCATTGTTGTTTGTGCTTTACTACTTTAGCCTACTGCCTGTTACACATGACCCCCCCAAACCCCCCCCCCCCCCCCCCCACACACACACCCCAAACCCCTCCTCCTTCCTGCTGTAATCCGTTTTGTAGTTGTGAGTGAGAAACAAAGGGCCGCCGTGCTCGACATGGTCTATGTAAAAAAAGAACGGCTCCCTCTCTCCTCCATGCACTTCATTAAGAGATTACACAGGACCCCCGAAGGACCCCGCCTTCCCCCTTTGTGACCAGGCAGCGACGGGGGCACCTCCGCGGGTCCCCTTTGTCACTGGGGAGGGGGGGGCATAGAGATGCAGATATCCATCGTGAATGACTGTATTTCTCCTTCCATTCCACCCACCCATCGTTCTGTCCTTCTCTCTGTTCGTCCTGTTCCTCTGGCTCTCCTTCAGCAGAGAGAGAGACAACCCGGGAGTGCCTCTTGATTTGATGTCTTCTCGTCCGCTCTTTCTTTTTAATCAGATCTGAGCGGCAGGGCGGTCTGGGGTTAAGACTGAGTGTGTGTGTGTGTGTGAGAGAGAGAGAGATCACAGAACTAAAATGGAGTCCAATGTGAGTGTACGTATGTGTGTGTGCGTAGGGACGGGGGGGTCAAAGCTATACACTGGCCAGTGCGCAGGTTTATAGATGACAGCGCCTCCAGCAAAATGAACTGATGATTACAATTACATTTATAAAGGAAAACAGACAAGCAGGAAGGAGTGAGGGAGAGAGAGAGAGAGAGAGAGAGAGAGAGAGAGAGACAGAGAGAGAGAGAGAGAGAGAGAGAAGAGAGGGGTGGGGGGGTAATTATGTCTAGCCATGGTAAGATCTCAAAGACATGGATTACTATACATGAAAGGTAGAATGGAGGGCTGAGGGAGGGAGAGATGGAGAGAAGGGTTGACATGGAGACAGTCAGTGGTGGACAGATAAAGACCCTGTCCCCTCAGCCGACCGAGGGATGAGAGGAGCGGCGCAGCAAAGCATGATGGGTGGATTAACCCTTCGCTATCCCTCTCCGTTCGGCCTGACCCCTTTTGTCTGAGACCCCCGAATGAATCCAAGTCAAACAGTTGTTCTATCA
>NC_139954.1:27865669-27913169 GCF_963454915.1 Gymnoscopelus microlampas
AGAAGCTTTGTTCGTAATGTGCTTTTCAGACTCCACTAGAAAGCTACCGGTCAGCGAGAGAAACAGAGAGAGAGAGAGAGAGAGAGAGAGAGAGAGAGAGAGAGAGAGAGAGAGAGAGAGAGAGAGAGAGAGAAGAGAGAGAGGAGAGAGAGAGAAGAAGCCCTCGTTAACATGCACAACATGTGTCTGCTGACATCACAGTCGACTTGTGCATGATTTGTCTGAGAGGAAAGAAAGAAAGAAAGAAAGAAAGAAAGACTTGAGAGAACAGTGAGAGAAGGTTTATTTGACAATGAAGAAGTTGATGATTCTTGTAATCACACTCTGAGTGAGATTTGAGGAGCAGTGGCATATGTGTGTGTGCATGCGTGCGTGCAATGCATTATGTGTGTGCGTGTAGGCAGTGAGGCGCCATCCCTTTCGCATAGAGGATGCAGAGAGAGAGAGAGAGAGAGAGAGAGAGAGAGAGAGAGAGAGAGTAGTTGTCGGGTTGTGTGGACTTGGGTGGGGGTGTATGGCGGGATGGATGGTGGGATGGATGGAGGGATGAATGGAGGGATAGAGACGGGGTCAGGCCAGCGCACACTGTCACAAAGCCAGGCGGCTAAAACCCCGGCAGCTCATTAGCCTGTGTTACTGACCTGATAGACCACAAGCCACGCACACGCACACGCACACACACACACACACACACACACACACACACACACACACACACCACACACACACACACACACACACACACACACACACACACACACACACACACACACACACACACACACACACACACACACACACACACACACACACAGAGAGAGAGCTCCCTCGCGCTCCCTCTCTGTCCAGCTCACACCCAAGCTGGGTTTTAGCTGAACCAGCTGCAGTTCAGCCATTAGCCTGCGGGGGCAGCACAGAGACACAACAGACTATACCATTGGCTCAAATGAGATCAATGCGGAGGGCACCGAGTTTTAATGGCTTGAACGCATCCTGTTGATGACACCATGACAGGGCAGCACTCTGTGTGCGCGTGCGTGTGCGCGCGTGTGTGTGTTTGACTGAGTATACTACATGTGCAGGCCACATCTGCTCTCCACACATATGCAACATTGTTCAATCCAAACTAAAATGGCTCTCTTTCCATCTTAAAAGAAGGCCTTTTAAGCATCTGTTTCAGGCCTCCTCCATCTGCCAGGTCCTTAAACACAGTCTTTAGAGCGCCTCTTCTGTCATCACCACACTTTAAACACCCATTTAACTTCCTATGAACGCGTTTCATCTGACCGTCATCCAGACATTTATCTCCTCCCTCTGTCTCTTCTCATTTTGCCATTTTCTTTCATTGCCTCTCATTCTCTCCCTCTCACACTAAAAAGTGAAAACCCTATCCTCCTCTCTCAGGGTTAATCCATGCTCCACGGTGTTGTGCGCCGACATACAAGCTCACACGCATTGTGAGCTTGTATATTGGCTATTTTCTTTTCATCGTACGCCGAATTATAAATTGGGCTTTAGTTTACGATCCTGTTTTGTTGCTTTATATTGTCTATCTGTCCTCTCTTTATGTGTGCCTTGGCAGCAGCTTTTTTGCCTTACAGATGGGAGTGTTAAGAGCTTTTTAAATGTGAGAGTGTATTTTTATAACTGGCCAGTGCTCCCTGGAGTGTCGTCACCTGCTAATGTTACGATAAAACCTTCATTGCATTGTGTGGCCCCCCAAAATGGCCGACCACGCAGCCTTTCGTTTTTATTGTCAATTTTCCTTCCTCTTCCACTTTATTTCCTCTCCTCCTTTTCCCCTCCCCCACTCTCTCTCTAGGCACCTCTAATAGTTCTATATAGCACCTTTTAAGATAGGGGCTATAACTATATGATTCCAAGCCAAAGAACCACTTTTAGTGCTATTTATCACCATCTTTGTTTAGTGTGCGGAGAACCCAAACAGTCTGAAAGGGAGTCACAGTGTAGTTTTGTGACCAAGGATTTTTGGTGTCTATTTGCCGTCTTACAGAACGTTTTGAAGCATTGTTGTATTTACTGTGATCTGCTAGCATGGTGGCTATAATCCTAACATCTCTCTCTCTCTCTCTCTCTCTCTTTCTAGCTACATCTAACGGCACCATGGAGGGCATAGACAACCAGGAAGGAGGCGTGTGCAAGACCAAATCCATGAGGATAATCATGAAAGTGGGCCAGAGTGAGTAGAGTCATATCAGCAAGCCATGTTGAGAAGACGCTGGAAAATCATGATAGGCTAACAGTATACTGTCAGTGTCTGCACTGTAAAGCACCATGATAACACGATGACACAGTCCCTCAAATCAAATGATCACATCAAGAAGCTCTGTGCTCATACAGGAGAGACCGAAGTGTCATTTTGCTACAAATGACACGTTTTAAAACCAGTAATGACAAGATCTATGAGTTGAAAATGTCCGATTGTAGCCGTGTTAAATGGGATGGGCGTGAGGAACAGGAACATGCCCGTATAAGGTCATAGCAGGATCAGCTCCATGGTCTCCATGACGTCTTCGGTTTCGTGCGGGTGGGTGGGTGCATGGGTGGGCGGGGGCCCAGATGTAAATCTAGTGGAAATGTTGTGCACGCTCCCACGCGCACGCGCACACGCACACGCACACGCACACGCACACGCACACGCACACACACACACACACACACACACACACACACACACACACACACACACACACACACACACACACACACACAGAGCTGTCAAGTACGTATGGGCCGTAACAGGCCCCTGCCTCCCTTGCCTTTTAATTAATGACGATGCTAATTCCTAAATGTGCAGCATACGTCTGGAGCTGTAATATCTGTAGGTCAGTGTTCTCCTCAGAAACACCCACAAACACACACTGAAGGTCAGAGAATTAATCACAGCTGGCACGCTCCGACGGAGAGGAGAGGAGAGTAGAGGGAGTTACTCCACAGTAATGTGGGTCTAGCACTAGGGGTGTGCCGATACACTAATTTCACGAAACGATACGATACGATATTTGGCTCACAACTTCGATACGATTTCGATACGATACGATACGCACTTTTTTTATTATGAAAATAAATGGGGGAGAAGAAAAGGAAATGCAAACAAATAATTCTGTTTTTGCATTATTCAGACATGCAAACTTGTAGCTTTTCAGCCGTTTTGAATCCAAATAGGGCAATAGTGTGACACCTGACCCGAAAAAAAACAACATGTTGTCACCCTTTTCACCTCGGGGCTGTTTGCATGCCTGATTATTTTGATTGGTGTAAAAAAAAAAAAAAGATTTTTTTTTTTATTTTTTTTTTTTCAAAACGATATTTTTTTTTTCCAAAACGATACATATCGTCGCGAAAACGTATCGCGATATATCGCGGGACGATATATCGGCACACCCCTATCTAGCACCGATCACAGGGAGGTGATCTTTTGGGCTGAAACGTGTCTGTGTTGTTGAGAATAGGAGCTGCGTTTGGGCCTGAAAGTAGTGGCGGCAACGCACGCTGGGAATTTTGAGTTTGAAGGTCGGACAAGCTGAGAAAAAGACATCAGAAGCTGAATGGGAGCTAAAAGAAAAGTGGGCCTGGTGTTCTCAATAGGAGCTTCATGAGAGAATAGCAGCTCCAGATTTGTTGAAAGAGACACAACACGACCCAGAAGTAGTCCTGGGGTCGAGAATAGAAGCCGCTGCCAAAACACGGGTTCTAGTGTTCAGAAAAGCAGTGTAACATTACCAAACAGTAGGTCGAGAGCTGACAATAGAGGGATTAAGCTACAGACAAGTGATTGTAATGTCGGAATAGGTGCCATGCGATCTGCCGTGGAAGAGAATACTGATGGTACAAAACAGTTGTTTAGTTGTTTGTGTGTGTGTGTGTGTGTGTGTGTGCCACAGCCCTGCCTGTGTCTGCAGCCCCATCTATCTCCCTGATGGATTATATTTTTTATAAAGGCCATGAGTCCTTTGGGCTTGATCTCACTCTTTTCGCTGTTTTGCATGCTCTGCTGGTTGTTGTCGGATTATAGTCTGTTGGTCTCTGTAGTGTTTTGTCTTTTGACACATTACACTGATCTAAGATGCAGCACAGATGCACCTTTGTGTTAGAACTTTGTGTTTCTCTGTATGTGTTGGCCTTACAACCGAGATTGATCAGAAATCAATTGACCATTAGAATCATTTAAGCCTGGCACCGTCATACGATGGAAATAGCCGATCTACACGATCACAATGTGTCGCAAGGCGACACGTTGCCGACCGGGAAAATGTATTTTCTGTTTACTAAAGCGCTGGAGAGACCGTCAGAGCCCTGTTACTGAACTCTCTATAGCAATGACTATTTAAAGACCTATTAAAAAAAATATCACCCCATTTAAAAAAATGTTTGCCTATAACGACTTGCCCAAAATAGGGACGCTATAGGGTTTGAACTGATTTTTTTTTGTTCTTTGTGTTTGCTGCAGATCCTTCTGACCCAAGACCACCCAAAGACAACCCCACCAGACTGCCACACCCGCCCAAGCATGAGAACAACAAACCAAATAACGAAGTGCTGGAGAAGACAGGTGAGAAAGCCAGAGAGACGCTCATCAAATGAGGGATTCATTGAAACCATGTTGTGTGTTCGTCCGTGTTTGTGGAGTCAGCTTAAATCAGAGAGGGCACGCAAACCCCGTACTTAGTTAACTGGGGTCCCCCAGGGCTCTATACTATATATATATATATATATATATATATATACTTGCTCCGCCCCCCCCCCCCCCCGTGCTCTACACCAAATCTCTTCTCTGAAAATAGTAGATCTACAAGCTTGCCCTCAGAATAGCAACCCTAGGGTTCAGTGTGTGTGTGTGTGTGTGTGTGTGTGTGTGTGTGTGTGTGTGTGTGTGCGTGTGTCTGTGTGTCTGTGTGCGCGTGCGTGAGTATGTGTGCGTGAGTGTGTTCAGAAAGAAAAAGGTCAGCAATCCATCAGGCTGGTAATTGAATGTTGCCCATAATGCCGATATCCATCGCTGCGGCTTCTCAGGGGCTGATGCAGTCCTTCTCCTTGGGGGCCGGGGGGCTCGATACAGCCCTCGGCCCCCTGCAATTCAGACCACAGGCCCCCAGGACAGAGTCAGAACCCCCCCCCCCCCCCCCCCCCCCACATGGTTCCACTTGTACACTCTCATAGTTACGGGGATTCTTGAAATGTAAAAGTTTGAGAACCACTGGTGCAGAGGGGAAAAAAGGAGGGGGCCCTAGTATAGACCCCTGGGGGATTCCGGTCAACAAAGTATATAGGGTTTATAATCCCCCACCCCCTCTAAAAACTGCTGAAATGGGACCAAACATTTGCACCATGCAGTGAGTTTGGGGGAAAGAGGAACAGAGTGGAGAACTGACCTATATAAACAACCTTCCATCCGTCCGTGTGTCCGTGATTGGCTGCAGGACAGATGGGGGAGGTGACTTTGTTCCTGTGTTCCTTCCCAAATCCCAGCGACAGCCAGCCCATAAATCCACGCTGGCGCAGCGATCTGCCCGCGTCAGCACCTTCCTCTCCTCCTCTCTGTTTTTCCATCCATCCGTCCGTCCGTCCGTCCATCCCTCCCTTCTGCCCTCCATCCCTCCCTCGCTTCTTCCTTCCCTCCCTTCTTTCTTCTGTCCATCCATCCGTCCATCCAGGGTTCAGTTTATAAAGAAAACAACAACACTTAACCACTTAATCAGACCTACTTTAACCACTTAAGCCCTATATACTTCATGATACAACAAATAGCGGAGATAGCAGATCTTGCAAGCTCACAAAAATCTCCCAAATAGAGACGTCAGCGTTTAATGTGGTTAACTTGCATCGTTATTGAAATTTTTTAATTGTGATATTATCAAACGAATATCAAACATATTAGACAGTTTACATTTTCTAAAAGGAAATGTAATTAATTCAGTCTGATCAGAAGTAGGGATAAAACATATCCCCACCAGCCATAAAAATTGTAGATATCAATTGGGATATCAAAAGCAGATGCATGAATTCCCCCCACCCACACACACATCCATCCATCCCTCCATCCATCTCGGAGCAGAGCAGTATGGGTGTCAAGAGGTTCTGAGGCAGCATAATCCCCTTGTAAAACAACGAGATGGTCCCTCTCTTTTGGGCTGCCTGCCATATCCCTTATCTAACACACACACACACACACGCACGCACGCACGCACGCACGCACGCACGCACACGCGCACGCGCACGCGCACGCGCACACGCACACGCACACGCACACGCACACGCACACACACACACACACACACACACATGCCACACAAGCACGCACGCAAGCCCACTTCCATGGCATGAGCAGAACTTGTAGGGCCCCTGGGGGGGGACACAGCGCCAGGGAGGGGGAGACAGTAATCCTACTGCCCAGGGAACGGGCTCACGTCCTGGGGGAGAGAGGAACAGACCCGCCCTGGAGGTGCTGGAAAAACTCCCAGCTCCTGCAGAGAGCAACGCTTGGCTCACATAATTGATGTGTCACGATCATATCAAATATCTCCCTCATTGGGTGATTTATTTCTCCCTTTCTTCCTCTAGTGCCGGTTGTTTAGAAAATGAAATTCCCTTTTTGGATGTCTTTTAAAAACGTAATTTAATCTAAGTGCCGTTCGCTTGTACGGTATCTAAATGCAGCCGTTTGTATCTGCTATCAGGCTGCGGCGCGTCCTGCTTTCAAGGTCGTGGCTGTGACTCTCTGAATCTGAATGGCTCACGATCGAATGCGACCTTTCTTTTTTTCTGAAAGCCTTCCAGAGGCAGGCTTCATTCTCTGAGCCATTGTGCTGTCTGCCTGTCTTCCATCATAACACCATAAAAAGACATTCACTCAGTGAATAGACCCAGAGCACAGTCGCAGACAGTGGTCTGTAAAAGAAGCGATAGCACAATATAGAAATACTCTGTTACAAGCAACATTTTAGTTGACTAGAAGTACAAAGGTACTGGCATCAAAATATACTTGAAAATAGCAGATCTACAAGCTCACAACACGTCGTTGTGAGTGGGTCGTGAGTAAATGAAACACTTTTCGAAAGGTGGATCTTTTTGATCTCCACTGGGATCCCTTTAGATCCGTTACATCCCTTCACTCAATCACGTCTCTCACTCTGTCTTTCTGAGCAGACAGAACTGCAGACTCACTCCCCATTTTCCCACCACAGTCTGAAAACTCACCTCCTTAGACTCCTCTCTCTCCTTGTATCCCTTCTTGTCACCTTCTTGACAGGTGCCACTGTACAAGTTTACTATGCTCATATATGTTACATATATCTGGTCACATGTTTTTTTGATATTGAGATTTTTTATTTCTCAACCACATATGCTAAGAATGTTATTTAGACAGATGCTAGTTTTGATGTTTACCTGGTATCCTAGTTACTGTTGACGAGGGTTCGTGCCATTTACCCTGATCTCGCACTTGTAAGTCACTCTGGATACTAAATGTCTCTCTCTCCGTGTCTCCATCCAGACCAAGCCTCCAGAGAAGGCGACGGCTCCGGCGGCACGGGCTCCGGCGGCACCGGGGGCAAGACGTCCTCCGTCATCGGGTCCGAGGTGGCGCTGTTCGCCGGCATCGCCTCCGGTAGTGTCATCTTCATCATCATCATCATCATGCTGGTCCTGCTGCTGCTCAAGTACCGCCGGCGGCACCGCAAGCATTCACCGCAGCACGCCGCCGCGCTGTCGCTCAGCACGCTGGCCACGCCCAAGCGGGGGGGCGGGGCCGGGAACAACAACGGCTCGGAGCCGAGCGACATCATCATCCCGCTGCGGACTGCCGACAGCGTGTTCTGCCCGCACTACGAGAAGGTGAGCGGGGACTACGGGCACCCGGTGTACATCGTGCAGGAGATGCCGCCACAGAGCCCCGCCAACATCTACTACAAGGTCTGATGGACAGCGTTGACACGGACAGATGTGTTTGTGGACGGTCCCTGGCAGAGTGACACTTAACGGCGTTCAGGGGGGAGGGGGTGTTCTGGTGACGACCCCCCCCCCACAACGCCTGCCTGTCAAACACCCCCCAAACTCTCTCTCTATTTCTCTATCTCTCTCACGCTCACTTGCTCTCTGGTGCCCACCCCACCCTCTCCTCCACGTCCTACTCCTCCTCGTGCTCCGAACGTTTTCTCGTTGTCGTCTAGATTCTTGTTCTTTTCTTTGGCGGATCGGCCTGTTCTAGAGAGAGAGAGGGAGGGAGAGAGAGAAACATTAACGACCACAATGGATTCTGCTGCTGCTCTCTGGGGCCTCTGGGAGAGGCGAGGTGGGAGAAGGACCCTTAACGCCAGCGGCGCGTTGCGGGACATCCCGGCGTTGTTGCCGTGCTCGTGCCGTGGATGTCTGGCAGACAGACGGTCGTGCAGCATGTGTGTGTGTGTGTGTGTGTGTGTGTGTGTGTGTGTGTGTGTGTGTGTGTGTGTGTGTGTGTGTGTGTGTGTGTGTGTGTGTGTGAGTGTGTGTGTATGTGTGTGTGTGTGTGGTTGTCTCTTTTGTTGTTTTTGGACAAGATGGACAGATGGATACACGGATGGGAGGGAATCCAGGAAATGAAGAGAGGGGAGAGGAAGAGACAAACTCTCACTCGCTCTGTTGTGTTTCGGGCTTCAGCTTAAAAAAACAAAAAAAGACTACTGCTGGAAAACGAGAGTGAAAGAGACAACGAAAGAGAGGATAATAGGCCAACTATGAAGTCACTTCACAAAATGGCCACCTCCGCCATTTTCCTCACTAGCCAGACTGGAGTTCACCAGACAGAACCGTTCCTCTTTCGGACATCACACCCCCTCACTCACCTCTGTCACACGCACGCACACACACACACACACACACACACACACACACACACACACACACACACACACACACACACACACACACACACACACACACACACACACACACACACACACACACACACACACACACCGTCATTGTGAACAGTTTGGGTCTACTTACGGCCAACACCATCTCTCCTCGTTCCACAGCTGCCATTTTACATGTTTAGTGAAACGAAAAACATTATTTCAGATGTTACTTGAAGGTTTGGAGATGAAAAAAAGAATACACAGGTTCATTGTTTGTTTTGTATGTATTTCAATCTTTTGTGTTGTTGTTTTGTTTTGGTCATATCTGGGTTTTCATTCCCTGGTTAATATTACACGTGCAGATGTTTTTTTGCTCCTTTCCTTTGGTGAGGCGGTTCGTTTACGCTTCAAAGTCGTACCGTCGTTCAGACACGAGTGAAACCCACGCATCTCAGAGTCTTTGTCGAGGAGCAGCGAATGGTGTGAGACGAGAAAAGGGGGCGTTATGGGGGTATTTTGTTTTTACTTCATGAATTTTGCGCCCTCTTGTCTCCAGGGGGACAGGGTGCGCGTTGTCGACCCTCTGTGGACGCTGGGACCTCCCAGGTGGCTTCTGGGAAGGCTGGAGGGCCTTCGTATATATACAATAGAGCAGCACTTTTAACCCCCTTTCTTGGTACCTCCAACCTCCAGGCCTGTCCACAGAGAGAGTTGGGAGAGAGAGAGAGAGAGAGAGAGAGAGGGAGGGAGAGAGAGAGAGAGAGAGAGTTTAAGGTAGAGATAGGAGAGCAGCTGAACCTGCCACTTCAGGAATGGTTTAGTGATGAGGGCTAGTGTGGGACACAAATCTGTCCTTGGTATGAAAGCAAGGAAGGACGAAAGAAAGCAAGGAAGGTGTTAGTGTTAGCTTTAGCGCCAATTCTGCTTCAAAAGAAGACCCCCCCTCCCCCCGATCTAGTCAGAGTTAGCGCTGATGGCTGACACTACTAGTAGGTACTGTAAACGCCTGATTATACTTTGTTGTGAGCCACGCACCAGAAATTGCAGATATACAAGTTCACGATATGTCACGATGCAACGCATTGTGAACTTCTGCTATTTCCGTATACTTAAATCCTCAACACCAGCGAGCAACTAAGTATAAGTCAGGCTTAATGTTGACTCCTCCAGGGGTCCGACAGAAGAATAAGGGGGCCCCAAGGGCCCAAAAGAGTTAGTGATCAGATGCTCTCCTCCTCCAGGATAAAAATAAAATAAAGAAATAAAATAAAGCACAGGGACATTAATGACATCTCAAACCCTCCTTAGCATTTCCATTTTTGTGACATTTTGATTTACTTTTCCGATTTTTTACTAAATCGATGTACATTTAAAATAAAAGGACATTAAAAGCATAAAACAAAAAAAACAACAATGACAAAGCAGAATTTATTTATGATAGACACACAGAGCACAGTGTTGTCAGGAGGTGTATGTTTAATATATTATGGTATAATAAAGTGCACATTATGCAAGCTAGGTTTTGGATTATTTGATATCTGCTCACCCATCCACTCCCATGTACTTATGACATCCAAACACAACCACACACACACACACACACACACACACACACACACACACACACACACACACACACACACACACACACACACACACACACACACACACACACACACACACACACACACACACACACAGGCGTGCATGCACACACGCACGCATGCATGCATACACACAGGGTTAGGTCCTGGGAATGGGGGCAGGGGGAGTCAACAAACTTCAAAAATAGCTCCACACAGAGTTATATACTGTACAAGCAGCAGTGTAGCTGTGTGTGTGTGTGTCTCTCTCTCTCTCTCTCTCTCTCTCTCTCTCTCTCTCTCTCTCTCTCTGTCTCTCGCACTCGCACACACACACACACACACACACACACACACACACACACACACACACACACACACACACACACACACACACACACACACACACACACACACACTGTAGCATTTCCCAAAGGTCGATATTACCCCCTACGCCCCTCTCTCCTCACAAATCCTCATTTCACTTCATGTCCGATGTGTGTGTGTGTGTGTGTGAGTGTGCTTGTGTGTGCACATCTCCCCTTGAGCAAGCCTACATAGCAGTAGACAGCTAGATTTGGTTTATTTCCCATGCATTGTTGTTATTTTTGGCTTGAGAACGTTGTGAATCGATCGTAGGCCAAAGCCCCTGAACATGAATATATCAGCCCATCGTCAATGTTGTCATCTGTTCATAACGAACATCAAATTTCACTGAAAAGCCAAGCCTTGTATGATCTGAGGTTTGTACCTCTAAGAGGTTACACAAATCTGCAAATATGCAATTATTTATTTTTTTAATCAATTCTGAGAAAAAAAAATACAACACCTATGGAAAGTGTTCTTAACCACTGAAAGATTTATCGACACAACAAAAACAACACAACACTAGCAAAGTGCGTCACACGAGCCTGCTGTTAATATTCTCTTACTTTATTTTATTTTTTTGTTCTTTTTTGTAGTATTATTTTTAACCTTTTTTTTGTTTTTTTTCTGACTGTGTGCCGTAGTTCAAAAAAGGTAAACTGTGAAAAATGAAAACCATTTAAAGATGTGTCACATACCTGGACAGGTATTTAAGAAATAAGACGTAAAGACATCGATATCAGAAGGATGTTTAGTTGCTGTGTGACTGCGGCAGAATATGACAATCTTATTAGTTTCTTTGAAATCTGACTTCCTTATCCCAGCCGACACTCGCAGCCGGCGCCCTCACGGTGTTGACTGTGGTTCGACCTAGTTCGAAGTGTCACAGCAATGTTGTGATGGTGCCGGCGCTCATGCCTAATTTATACTCCGTTGTACGACGGAGTCGCACGCCAAAAATGCCGGATCTATAAGCTCACAACACAGTGGATCCGTGAACGACTGAGCTTATAGCTAGCTTATTTCTGGCTTGCACCGCCATTGTGCGACAAAGTATAAGGCTGGGTATAAGGCTGGGACAAGTATTTCAGGCTACTGTAAAATGCCTTGCTCGTATGGTCAGCCCTTTGGTCACTTGACTCAGTAATTTTGCACCGTAATTCTGTAGGTAAGACAACTGTAAATACATTAATGTTTGTATTGTATATGGAATCCTGGGTTGTTACGATAGCCTTATTCACCTTTTTAGGAAAGCAAAGGAAAAACAAAAAACGACACAAAAAAACGTACTGAATGAAAAAAAATGGAATACACTTCAGTAAAAACAGAGCATACTACTTTTTTGGTAAATAGCTTGTGTAAATATTGACCAGAACCCAATAAAACATTTTTTTATAAACTCTTAAAGTAAGATGTTTTGTATAAAATTTGAATTTTTTGCTATGTATTTTAGCTAGCGCTCGATGGAAAAGCCCGTGTCCCTCACACTCCTTCCCCTTTTGCACTGTTTCCATGGTGATTTGGTTTAAAAAAAAAGAAAACAGAGAGAAACTTGCCAAACCGACTGCTGCATATTTGTGCCATAGGTGTGTACCATAAATATTTATTGAATTATTATTATTTTTTTTGTTCTGTTTATGATTTGGTTTCTGTCCAGTTTGTAAGTAAACACAGTATTATGATTGCGTTGTTTGTTCATCTACCCCTGGTTTTTAAATTCTGTTTTCACATGGTTATACTCCCCCCGCCCCCCTCCTCGTTGCAGTTCAAGATGGCCGCCGTGAGAAACTAAATGTTTCAAAAACACTTTCAAAAGAAACGGAAAAAGTGATGACACACACATTCCACCCAGTCTGTTACGAACTGAAAATGTTTTTCAATAAAAAGGTTTTTCCTATGGACGTGGCGTCTGGCTGTTTCGTTTTGTTGCTCCACTCTCACTAGGGTTGCCAAGTACATGACATTCAAATAAGGGACACCCGGCCGGGCGTCCCTTGTTTCCAAGAAAAATAAGGGACGTCCAGAGATAATCTCACTATGTACAGTTTTTGTATAGTATGAACTTAAACCCCAGCATCCATAATCTGGAGGGAAAATTTGCCAAAAATAGCAGATCTACGAGCTCACAACGTGTTGCACTTTGACACGGTGTGAGCTTGTAGATTGGGTATTTTTGGCAAAGAGATTTGATGTAGACAGAAAGCGGTCCAAGTACAGACAACTCAGGTCCAGTTACTACAGGGGGGCCGCCACATCTTTTTTTCACATTAACCCACTTGAACCCTAGCATCCCTATTCTGGGGGAAACATTTGCCAAAAACAGCAGCTCTACGAGTTCACAAAGGCTTGCACTTTGATACGTTGTGAGCTTGTAGATTGACTATTTTTGGTGAAGAGATACTGTAGAGGGAAAAAGGGCAGACCAAGTATTGAGGGTTTACACATTAAGGAAAAGCATGAATTTACACTGATGATAGTGCTATCAAACAAATCTATGAAGCTGAAAATATGTGAGTATATGCAATATGCTGAATGTAGTAGGGTCCCTGCTTCATCTCTCTCTCCACTAAGGGGTCCTTGGCTTGAAAAACATTGAAGACCCCTGGTCCAGAGGGTTTAATTTAAGTGGTTAACAACCCGTATTATAGTATGTATATGAGCTGTGTATCATTGATTGATTACCCAAAAATAAGCAACAAAGTGTGTCCCTATCAGTGCAATAAGGGACACACACATAAGCCTTAAGAGATGAGGGGAGATCTTGGCATTTAAAAGTTTGAGAACCATTGGCCTAGAAAGTAAACACACAATGAATGTTATTGGTAGACACTGCCCAAAGTAAGGCTGCACGCGGGCTCTTTAAAATCCTCCAGTTGCCCCGCCCCCTTCCCCCACACGGTGCTGTAAACAGACATGAGAGGTCTCCATTAGACTACAAGCTATGTTTGGTAAAAGATAAAAAGAGTGAAATAAACAACCTGCAATGAAACGTTCTACCTTGTGGAAGTTAAGAAGAGCTGCCAGTGTCGTCAGGGACTGAAAAACAGCTGCGTCACATCTTTGACTGTTGTTGAAAGACTCGTCGTGACAAACTGTTGTTTTTTCCCTTCCCCAGGTGAGTTAACAATAACATTTACATGTTCAATAGAGCTGAATTGTGTGTAATTAGTATTATTTTACTTGGTGAAACAACAACTAGTCAGGATTAAAGCACTGTTGTGTGCTGTGAAGTGAGTATGTATGTAACTTAACAGTTTACCAATGATTGTTTAATTATACTATTTATTTGTTTGATGAAATGAAAGCATGAATGACTTGTTCAAGGTCTGCAAATGACAACAAAAGGAAAAGAGGGACTCGATTTTTAGCAATGTTTCTGAGTTGGAAGAAGCATGACTGACAACCCTTGTCAGTTGTCACTTGACCATTGAAGGATATACCTATTTAGGATATACCTATTTAGGCTATCTATATGGCTACTGTATAAGAAGTACTCTGCTTAATCTAGGCGTTTAAGTGCAGTTCTACCATTATTGTAGTAATTATTACACAAGTTATGTAATAAAAACAAAATGTAAAAATACTATATTCATGTAAAACTTTCAAAATATTGAAATGAGAAATCTAAAGGGTGGGCTCACATGCATACTCCTGCACAATGTTGAGTATGTTGAGCGTTAATATCTCATTGGGTTTAGAAATTGAAAATACATATTACAATTAAAGTTGAGTACTTTGTTGACACCCGAGTAGCTCTGTAGTTGAATATCGGTCAACTATCCAATATAAAATTTACTTTACCCCAGCCCCTTTGACTGTCTAGCAATGAATATGTTCAGTGGCTGTACCTAGTATACTGTGCCTAGGCTGTGTATGTTGTGTTGTGGTATTGTTGAAGTTGTCATGAAAGGGTACAATATACATGTATGTCAATTTATTTTGTTCTTTCTTTCAGACACTCAAGGTATATTATGATGTTCCTCCCAACCTACTACCATAGGAGTCATGTACACAGGTACAAAAGAAGCTACTATGAATCTCCACGCAAGCCTGGTAGACAACCATCGGAGGCCGGCTACTAATGGGGGGCTACCAATGGTGAGTGAGAAGATGGCAGCAGGGAGAACGGGGCCCGTTCGTCACTGCCATTGACACCGGGAGCTCCCAGCAGGGGAGAAAAGTACTGTCGAGCTAGCCAGATGTATGGAGGATCGATGTGACTGGAGACGCCGCCGGAGGGCTGATCCGGGGATGAACTAGACTACTAGAGAGACTCTATGGTCTGTCCATGGTTTCCAAAGTTTGACCCTGGCCATCACTTACACAACTGATGAAGTCAAGTAGAAGACGGCTCAAGGTAGGAACATTGTTTTTTTTGCTGCTGCTGCTTGTTTTGAATGCTGTGTGTATACTAATGTGATTCAAGCTGTTGTACTAGTGCTGTCATTTTAGGACCCAATGACTGGGTTGCAATGAAACATGCCAAATTTCTTCTGACCAAGCTTGTATGCATTTTGCCCGGATTCTGTATGTTTAAATTTGAAAGCTTCTAATAAACTTAGCATATTTTTAGTATTGGAAGTGTACCATGAAGATATATAGATGATGAGTAAAAGTCCCACTTTATCTGTATTCACCCAGGGGCGTATGATAATGTGGGTGAGCCAAGGTTGGTGGGGTGGGGTCTGGGGGGGTCTGTGGTCGTTTTGATAGTTTGTTTATGGATTGAATCCAAAGAGGCAGAAACAAGAAACGGCTTGTCTAAAAAGACCCGTGGGTCCTCCCCCAGAAACAGACCCATGTTTGAGTGAAACAAATGGGTAAATGTAGCTTTTCAGACCTGTTGCTGTCATAGAACTACGTATAAAACCGGTTGTTGTATGTTCCCCAAGGGTACGTCAGTGACGGACTGTGTTGTTTGTGATATTTTGTGAAAATGTAACACATGATGATGTTGTGCATTAAAATAGGCTAGTTGTATTATCCCATAATTATATGTGATATATTTTATGATAATACAGTCATATATTAAATCCAATACCTGTATTGGCCTAATTTAATTTTTCAAATACATTCTTTTATTCTTTTAATTTTTTTTTTACCTTTTGAGTTTTCGTAGACTAAAACTGAGCAAAACCTTTTAGTTTTTGTCGACTAAAACGATCAAGGATATAGTGACTCTGAACCAAACAAATGGATAAGATATGGTAGTTTTTTTGTGGTTTCATAAGTTGACATTGACAGTGACGTTGTGGTAACAGTGGTTTCATTCACATATCACATGTCATCTTTGTTGTTCGCTGAAACCCGGTAAGGGTGGAGTTTGCGTCCGACACTGCATTCTAATCTGTTTTATCCTGTTTTACAAGAGTATTTACATGAATAACACACTTACTTTAAAAAAAGGATTCTGGAGTTGTACTGTGTAATAATATGTAGAGACACTTCCAGCTTTCCAAAAATAAAGAAATGCAACTTTTCAGGGCATAAAGCAACAGCAATAATAATAATACGTAGTGCGTGCACACATGCACACGCACTACGTGCGTGCATGTGCCCATGCAGCCGACTTTGCTTCTTTTGGGCTTGTTTTCGTAGACCTGGCCGTTCGTTTCTCTCGCAAAATCTATTCTGGACACAGCGACACACTAGTAATCACTGTAAATTTGTATTCACAATGCAAACATTGCCCCTGAGACATTAATTGTATAGGTGATCTTCCATCTACAAATCAAATTATTTCAGAAAGTACAACATGGATATAATGTAACATGGATATAATCCTATTTGATATATTCAAAGAAATCCTGGATGGTGGCCTTTAATCACAATCACTGGTCCAATATTAAAAGATTGGATTGAGCTCGCTCAACTCACACGGTCATTATGCTCAAGAGATTTCTTTTTCTTTTGCATTACAGCACATTTAGCATTCTGTCAGCAGAACAAAATGGTGCTTGTGCATTAATAAGGATATTCAAATAGATTTCCTTACCCAAATGATCAAATCCAAAGCAATAACGGAAATAGCAGCACAATGCTGTCATATCTGTTCTATGCCTGGAGTTATGGGATTTATTATTATGATGATGTCTGAGATACGGTATAAGCTGTCACATCCATGAAATAAATATGGAAAATACACATGAGGTACACACAAGTAGAAACAAACAATAATAAGGCGAAGGTCTATGGTTGACCTTTATATATCATATACAGTATTCATACAGTATACTGTGTGTGTGTGTGTGTGTGTGTGTGTGTGTGTGTGTGTGTGTGTGTGTGTGTGTGTGTGTGTGTGTGTGTGTGTGTGTGTGTGTGTGTGTGTGTGTGTGTGTGTGTGTGTGTGTGTCTCTATCTGTCTGCGCGCGTGTGTTTGTGTCACTATGTTCTACACAGCTACATTGTTTCAGTGATGTGGGAATGAATATGAAACGCATTCTTGATGGATTGAATACACTGGACAATCACTGTAAAATCGTACCTCTGTACTATTTGCAAACTGTTAATAAAGTATTCAGTCAATCAATCAAAGTTGAAAAGATACAAGAGCCAAACCATATGAAATAATAACATGAATGCATGGGAGTTGTTTAACAATTAACTCACAGTGCTCTGAACAGCTGACAGCAGAGCCATGTAAAGAGAGAGTCACAACAACGTGACTCTCTCTCAGCCTAGGGTTTCAGGCCATAGGTCACATATGATATAGAAGAGTACAGTATATGACTTATGAACATTACGTTATGTCTGCATGTTGGTTCAACCTGAGGCAAGTGGCGTGTACAAGATATACAAATGACATTGACTTAAAGTAATATGGTTTATTATGTTCTTTTTCTGCTGTGCTTCAACGGAGAAGTTGCCAATAGTTACACATTTCTACTGTACTGAATGGTAAATGACAGAGATTTAAATTCTGGTTCTGCATTTTTATTTCAGTTAAACTTCACTTCCTCTTTCTTATCATTTAACTTTGCTTGTTTCTTGTCTTTTCTCCTCAGTGGGATTTGTTAATTTGGCTTTTTGCAGTTTGCAAGTTTGATATTATAATTTGACGTGAAATGTCTCCTATTTTTAGGTTTAACAGGGACAAATTCATAATTGTTATTAATTAATTATTAATATAATTCCTGTTTTTTATTCTTTTTCTTCTTGTCTTGTCAACACAAAAGCCTGATAGATCTGTGAAGCCACTTTCAGCCTGGCATGGGTTCACTTTAATTCAGTTGAGATAAGTTATTATTTTAATGCAGACGCACACATGCACGCACACACATAGCTGTGAGGCCCGCTGACATATTAAACATACATATTAGTGCATATGATCACTGTGATATTTATAGATTGTTGTGTGCAGAGATCCAGCCTGCAGCTCCATGAGAAGTTCAACATTTATTATGCATGACGTCGCCGTCAGGCAGAAACCTTGTATCTCCATATCTCTATGTGTTTTCATAAATTAATGCAACTTCATCATGCAAGAGTGACGCGCAAAAGAAGTGAAAATAGCAGAACTCAAAGCTCACAATGCAACGCTTTGTGAGCTTGTAGATCGGCTATTTTCACAATTTTAAAACGTTTTTGAAACAATAAAAAAGGAACGGTTTTGGACATACAAGGTTTCCACCCGACAGCAACGATGAATGATAGAATGAAGGCTCCATCCTCATCAACCTTCATCGTCTCATCCCCTCTTTTCCTCATCTTCCATCATACCGTCTGCATCCTCCCTCCTCCCCTCTCCTCTTCCTCTGTTCGTGCTCTTCCTCCGTTCTGCCCTGTGGTCATTACATCTAATCTTATATTTATAGCATCATGTGTCCCCGCCTTCCTTTCAGCCCCTTTTTATCTGGATTTCATTTCTTTCTTTCTCTCTTCCTTCCTTGTGTTCATTCTTTTGCCCTTTCTGGCATCATCTCCAAATGATGAATATAATGCTCCTCCACCATCTCTCTTTCTTTCACACACACCTTTCTCTCTCTCTCTCTCTCTCTCCCCTCATCCCTTCATCTGAACTGACATCACCATGTTCCTCTCATTATTTGACCTGAAGACTTGTCACCGTGTGTGTGTGTGTGTGTGTGTGTGAGTGTTTGCGCGTGCGTGCATTTATGCGTGGATGGCCTCATCACCAGCCAATCATACGGATCAGTGCGGTGATCTACCAGCACAGACAAGCCACCTATTGTATTATTTTTAGATGCTCTCTTTCTATTCTCCATCCCTCCTCCTATCCATCTCTCATCCCTCCATCTCCATCCCTCTATCCCCCGTCCCTCCATACAACGGTGTAAAAATCTGTCACTCATTAAAACTTCTATTCCCTCAACCCCAAACAGCTAATTCCGCCATTTATATTTATGAATGCAAAACCTCTCCATTAAAACAATGCAAATTGGAGTCCGATCTTCCTCGTTAAAGTTCTCTCTCACCCTCTGTGCTCACTCCCCGAAACCCGGAGATACGACCAATCCTGACCGCTTTGTGCTTTTGTCACGCTCCGCCGAGCCGCCAGGATATAAAACCCACCGAGCTGATATGGATGATCAACCAGGTCATTGGGCTTCAGGGACAGACAGACAGACGGACGGACAGACACCAGGCCGTTGCCAGCAATGTCACAGATATGCTGCTAAGTAGACCCCCGGTGTAGTGACGGTTAGGGCAGTGGTCCTCAAACGTTTTCGTGTCAAGGACCCCCAAATTGATATGAAATTTGGCCGCCTATCCGCATCTGAAAATGTTTTGTGCCATGGACCCCCAGAAGAGAAGATTTGTGTTACTGTTAAAACATTCTTAACACTTAAGATAATTACTATTTTCTTTCTCCAAAAATAGCAGATGTACAAGCTGGAGCTTGTATCTGCTATTTTTGAATAGCCCACGTATAAAATGTGGATAAAGTGGTTAAAATGCTTGTGTTCCTGGGACCTCCTGGAACCCCCCCCCCCCACTCAAGGACCCCTGGGGGTCCCCCAGACCCCACTTTGAGAACCACTGGTTAAGGGTTCACGGGTCAGCGAGCACGAGCAGGGGTGGGAGATATCCAACAGTTGGATCCCTTTTTCGCCGGCTGAATAATGATGATATTCTAATTGGAAGCTCACAGTGTGCACACAGAGCACAGAGAGGAAGACCTATAGAGACCCACCTGGAGAAGAACCACAGAACAGAGAGATAAAAGGATGCAACAGTTAATCGCTCCACAGTGATTAACCCATTCAATCCGGGAACGGATCTGTGTCACTAGATCTGCTATTTTTATAATCGTGAAAATGTGTGCAAATCTTAGAAGACATTTGTAATCCCCCAGAAGCAAAGATTTGAGTTACAAATCTTTGCTTTAAAAATATATATATATTCAACGATTTGCACAATTAAAAAAAAAAATAGCAGATATACAAGCTCATTGCATGGCACTCGGGCCGCGCTATGAGTTTGTATATCTGCTATTTTTTGAATAGCCCAAAGAAATCTAAGAATGACACAGATGTGTTCCCGGTCTTAATGGATTAACGGTTGCACCTTGCTCCACAGCTAAACACAGTGGACAAAGTGTGTATGCAATCTCTCTCCAATTAATGAATTGTCATCTGGTTGTGTTTTTAGTCTGTCAGAGAGGGATTATAAAGGTTTTTACCGCCTAAGCTCCACAGCCAACCTTACTTCAAATACTTCAAATACATATTAATCTGGGGGTCCTTGACATGAAAGAATGTGGGAACCGCTGGTTTAAAAAAACAGTAGGAAGCAAGCCCAAATAAGCAACTACCCTTTAAAAACAAGCCCAAAGTTGCTTATTGTAAGCAGACATGGCAACACTGGTAAACAGGAAACCCCTTGATATGGGGCTCCCCACCATGCCTACTCCCCTGTAGGGCGTGGCCAGGAATAAGGTGAACAGCCACCAATGTTTTCTAGAAAGCCACCAATTTAAAAATTTTTTTGTAAAAATGATTTTTATTTGTGTTATTATTGTATTCTTTTTTTTATATATGAATGACAGGGGTCACAGGGCGGTTTTATCTGAGAAATTAATGCTAATTTCGCCGTCCTGCTCGGCCATTCCTGTCTCTCTCTCATTACTGTGTTTACTGTGTGAGCTCAGCTCCATGTGAGAGTCTGCATGGGGATCTGGTGCCATCAGCTCATTGCATCCAGCTCATTTACTCACGACCAATGAGAAATCACTTTCAGTGTTGCTAAGATACAACAGCCCTTCCTGTCTATAGGATATTAGGCTGCGTCCATTCAAAACACAACACAAACAAGCATGGATTAACGTAGTCAGCACTACCCCGCAGAACAGAAGTGCCATGTCTAAAGGAAAAACAAAAAAGACGTCAGAAGAATATATTAATAGAACTGAGTGGGGGAAAAACAAGGGTGGCAGTCAAATCTATGATGTAATTGTAAACATGTATCACAAGAAAAGTGAGAAGCAGAAGCAAGGGGGCACTGACACAGTTCCTTGTTTGCCAAGTGACCACAGAGGCTAACATGGTCTGCGAAATAAGCATGTTGCTTTTGTTTTTAAAACCCGCTTTTACTTCGGGCTATGCAAATATGACTAGTTAAACTACTGGGTAACCAGAGGAGTGGGCACATGACTCATGAGAAGGTAACAGGATAGGTGGGCAGTAGGGACATCTGGGCACCTCGATGTAAAATTGGCTATTTTGTCCAAAATGTAAAAAAATATATGAAAAATAGTCTAAAGTAACATATACATGATTAGAACATGCTTAAACATTCGACAATTAAGGTGTAATATTTCTACAATTTCTACAAATTGCTACAAACCCTGTATATCCAGTCATGTAGGGGCATAAACAAGAAGTTGAAGGATAAGATTAATTCTGATAATAATGATGTACCACATCATGTAACTTATATACATTACTTAATACCATTTTTCAAATATATATATTCTTTAACATTTTGGAAAAAATAGCCAATTTTACATTGAGGTGCCCAGATGTCCCTAGTGCCCACCTATCCTGTATCCCATGAGAAGCCTGAGAAAATGGTATGAAAAAAGGTATATATAAAGTATACATAATTTGACAGTGAGTTGACATGTAAGGCCTAATTTCAACAATTGCTATAACACCTGTGGATATCATTATGGTTGAAGGGTACGTTTAGCAGGGTTCACATCATGTATACTTTACATTATTTCATACCATTTGCCAAAGCATACTTTTATAATTTACTTTTTCACATATTAGAAACAATTGCCAATTTCAAACGGCAAAACATACACAATACATGATCTGGTGTATGGTTGAAGCTTCCTTGTGATTGTGGTATAAGTAGGACTTGTTACACCCATGTTACAGCAAGAGTAATGCAGGTGTAAGACCTGTTGTGTTTGTATTGTGTGTTATATGGTTTCAGGTAGGCTATGTGAATCTGCAGCTGATAAAACTCTAACATTGACTTGACATTTTCTCTTTGCTGTAGCCAAACTACTGTCCTGTCTTTTATTGTTACTGCTGTTCCTGCTGTGACACCTGAATCTCCCGTGGTGATTATATGTTTCATAAGGGACTTCAGGGCTTGATAATACTGCTTGAGACACCCCAGAGAGCCGTTTTTACATATTTGTGAGAGGAGGGAACTGTGTGAGGACTGTTGATGTGGTTGATTGGTGAGCAGATAAGAGAAATGTTGTCGGAAACTTCTTTATACTGTTTTGTTTAGTATTTCATTGGAGATTCATGGCTTCTTCATGGCATCATAATCTGTGACACCAGCTGATTAGACTAAGTGATTGTATATCAACTAATTAGGTGTGAAACCTTAATTAATTAATTAACTATTAATTACGTGTGAAAATACATTTGAGCTGACCCCTCCTAGGCCCTGGGGCTAAGCCACTTAGCTAGTTCAAAGCTAGCTCCGCCTCTGCCCTAATCTGAGGCAATTATGTCATTTTGTTCTTACTATGTTGCTAGACTTCATTTCCACAAGGCGTATACAGCTGTTGCTGGTGTGTGGGTGTGTGTGGGTGTGTGGGGTTGTAAAAGAGTGTCCACTCTGCCTGGTTAATTGAAGATATAAAAGAACGTTCACGCTCGCGCGTTTGTGTATACACAATTACACATGTGAAGTAGGGGGTTGTTGTGAAAGAGTCCACTCTGCCTGGATAATTGAAGATATAAAATTGTGTATGTTTGAGTGTGTGTGTGTGTGTGTGTGTGTGTGTGTGTGTGTGTGTGTGTGTGTGTGTGTGTGTGTGTGTGTGTGTTCTCCCACCTGGCAGCAGGCATGCAGGCAGACAGACAGCAGTACGGTCGACTGCACCTCGGTTCTCAGTGAAGGTGTCGTGTGTTGTGTGTGTGCCGTGCGGTGCGATCCAGCTCCTGTAGCTCATTGATCAGGTAGTTCCTGGCAGGCTGGTCTGTCACCGTCGCACCAGGAGAGAGCCACACTGCTTATTAGAAACATGATGAAAGACTGTTGTTGCGACGGGACGACAGGACAGGACAGACACAGCACCCGTTTTACAAGGCTCTTGTCGGGAAAGTGGCATGAGCGAGTGCGCCATGGATCCACACACACACACACACACACACACACACACACACACACACACACACACACACACACACACACACACACACACACACACACACACACACACACACACACACACACACACACACACACACACGCACACACATTTAAGTAGTGATTCTCAATTTCAAAGACCTGCAGTTTGATATGCATTAACCCACGGAACCCCATTTGAGACATGTTTTTATTTCTGGGATGCCGATTTATACTGTAAAATCCTCACAGTTTAGTTAAAGCTCTATTATGTATTTTGTGGGCTAAATGTGTATTTTGTCCAATCTCTAGAGTAAAGTATGTTAATGCAATATAACTTATACAATTGGGGTGGTTGTATTTGGTCTCCCTGATCTTCTATTGAGACATTTACATCCCGTGTCTAGGTTGGACACGACCTTTGACACAATCTTGTTTCTGGTTTGACACAAATAATCTAACCTGAAGGTCAAAATTCAGTTTCTCTATATTCGCCCCTATTCTATTTCTGTACCATTTAGCTCAATTCAGCACTTAAGCAGGAGACCCGGCTTCAAATCCGGGGTAGAACAGGAAAGTTACAAAGTTAACTTTGAAAGTGTACAAAAGGAACCAAATGGACCTGTTGTACACTCTCAGAGTTACAGACCCATGCAGGGTCCATTTGGACTCCTGGTGGTGGTCCCCGGACCCGACGTTGAGAAACAGTGTTATAATTTAGAGTTTATAAGCACACACACACTAATTTCAGGGTGAGTTATGCTGAACTGAAATGAGTCTGTCTGTCACAATGGATTTATAAGCACCATAACCGACAAGTCATTTTAAATTATAAGGCATGTAAAATCTATTCTAAACTCTTAACGGACAGACATGGACATGCTGTCCTTACAGTCGCCTTAAAGCCTTAGTTATTCTATGATGACAGAATGACCTCTGAGCTCGTTAAATGTAATGTCACCAGCCTGTTGAGCACCGGCCTACTCGGGAACGATGCAAGTTGTGAATGCATGCCCCGCCCGGATATACAATAGCCGTTGTACTTGTTTTACCCGTTGTCAGAGTACCCGTTGTCAGAGCACCCGTTATACCCGTCTGTCTGTCTGTGTCCCTTTTATGTCCATATTATGTAGATCGCTCTGTCTGTCTGTCTGTCTGCCAGTGTCCCTTTTATGCACAAATATGGAGTCTAGGCCAGTCTATGATGTCATGACATCGGGGTATACCATATATGGGGATTTGGGGATATCGATACTTTTTCGGACAACCGCCGATGCGTCGGACTTCCCACGCAGGTGATGTATCACTATACTGTACATCACCGTCTGGTCCTTGGCAAAGTCTTCTTGGGTTAAGTGAACTATAGATACACATGGACATACGCAGAGATTTCGTGCATTTATAGAGATGCTGCAACATGACCAAAGATGTCACATTTCAAAGAAGTCAGTATTTGAAGATGTAACTTTGATGTCAAGTCCGAAATGGAGACCATATTGACTCAACCCACCAGTACTAAGGGGGGTGGCCATAGCTGAGTGGTTAGTGAGCCCGCCTAAGGAGCCAGAGGCCCTGGTTGCCGCAGGTTCGATTCCCGGCCAGGTCAGCATATGTGTCGATGAAATGAAATATGTCCCTGAGCAAGACTCTTAACCCCTAATTGCTCACAGGTTCTCATTGGAAACAAGACCGCAAGGACTTTCATGAACGACCTGTTAAAAGGAATTATCCTTATCCTTATCCTACTTAACTATACTTAAACTAAATACTTCATTGACCGGGGTCCCCCAGGGGTCTATACTTGGTCCCCTCCTTTTTCCCCATCTACACCAAATCTGTTGGCCCCAAAGTCACTGGTCTTTTGGTTAAAGTTAGACACTGTTCTTAAACCCTTTACTGGATTTACTGGACTCAAGGGCGCTATACTAGGCACCTCCTGTTTTTGCTCTACAGTAAATATCTTCGCCGTAAATAGCTGATCTGCAAGCTCACAACGTTCCGCAAGGTGATGGGTTGTGAGGTTGTATATGTGCTGTTTTCACCGAATGTTAGCCCCAGATTAGGGCTGCCAGGGATGTTAGGTTAGACACTGTTCTTTTGGATAAGTGTAGGGTGAGTGTTTGGGTTAGTTTAATGTCAAGACTACTCTCTCCCAATGATGATACAATACAATAATGGTACAATGATGACTTATGAATTATGTCATTCCTCTACGCAAAACATGACAGTCATATGTTACAATAAATAATGCTTCTTCACTGTTTTCATTTCACCAAGTTGAACGTAGACTAGAAGAACAGAAGAAAATAGCAGATCTACAAGCTCAATGTGATGTGTTGTGAGCTTGTAGATTTGCTATACTTTTGTGCAACACTGTCATATGATGAAGTATAGATAAGTATATAGGGAAGTAGGGAATTAATTCATGGAAGGACAAGAAATATGGAGATACAAGGTTTCTGCCTGACAGCAACAATATACAGTAGTATTCATAGGTACAGTACTATAACGATTCCTTAAACAGCTCAGACATAATGCATATCCTCATGCAGACCGCAAATGTCCTGAGATAAAAACAACTTTCTCGATCTAATACATCATATTACATTATCGTGCATTATATTAGAGTGTGACCGATCAATACACCTGACCAAATATATCTTCATAACAATGGAACATTAAACCGTGTTGTGCTTCTGTTGAGAGAAATGCGTTCTTTCCAAATGGGACAGCGTATTATTAATGATCAGTATAACGTTTCCACTCAGGGCCGGGATACGGAAATAAACTACTGTCCTCAATGGCTCGCTCTGCCTTATAAATACATATGCAGACCTCAGCTTCACTTTGAACCACAGGACTTTCCATTGTTCTGCTTTCAAGTTCATGGATGCGAGCCTCTCGGATTCATGGAGGCTTACATTTTTTTAGGAAATGTTGTGTTCCCTGCATTTTGAGGACTGGATTGAATATCCAAATACATTTTTTAAAAGGACAGCGGTGGGTCCACGGTATGAACACTATCTGTTCTTTACAGACAGTAAAGCTGAGACGGAGACAGGGTAGAAGAGACAGGCAGTAGGAAAGCTGAGAGGGAGACAGTGTAGGAGAGACAGACACTAAAAGCTGAGAGAGAGAGACAGTGTAGGAGAGACAGACGGTAGGAAAGATGAGAGGGAGACAGTGTAAGTGAGACAGAAACTAAAAGCTGAGAGAGAGAGAGAGAGAGTGAGTGTAGGAGAGACAAACAGTAGGAAAGATGAGAGGTAGACACAGAGACAGTGTAAGAGAGACAGACAGTAGGAGAGCTGAGAGGGACACAGTGTAGGAGAGAGAGATCAGATGGTAGGAAAGCTAGGAGGGAGACAGTGTTGGAGACACAGGAGAGAGGCTCAGTTCCTAGCCATTTATATTCATGGTATTTGGAAATGTGTCATAAATGGCTAGCTGGGTTTATAAGGCCACGATGACAATGAATGATTCGACATCATTGTGGGATGAGGCTGTTTTTACTTACTTATGTACGTACTTATACCTATCCTTCTTATTCATGGAGCATAGGCTGTTGACAGTGGTGTAAAGTAACCATGTACATTTACTCAAGTACTGTACTTAAGTACAATTTTGAGGTATTTTTTACTTTACTTTTTTACTTTACTTTATTTCCAAATTTCAGTACTTTTACTTCTCCACTACATCTCAGAGGTAAATATTGTACTTTTACTCCACTACACTTATTTGAAAACTTTAGTTACTTTGTAGGTTTAGATTATTATTACAAAATATACATTAACCACTTCAGCCCTATACACCTTTTGGCCATTTGAAAATAGCCCATCTACAAGCTCACAATACGTTGCGATGCAACGCTTTGTGAGCTTGTGGATCTGCTATTTTCAAAAGATTTGTGTACATTTTATACATTGGAAAACTTGTGAAATGGGGACCTTCTGCATAATGAGTACTTTCTTTTTTATTCCGGACTTAACAGAGAGTATTGCAGTATTGATACTTTTACTTAAGTAAAACATTTGAGTACTTTTTCCACCACTGGCTGTTGACCACAGTCCACCAACGTCCTCTATCCTAGTATAGGCCTTCCTTTCCAGCTGTTTCCATGTCAGCCCGCTCTGCTTGATGTCCGCCTTGAGGTCCCTGAGCCAGGTGTTCCTGGGCCTGCATCATCTTGTGCCTTAAGGGGGTTCCATCTAAGAACTTGCCTGGAGATGCTGGTATTTGGATTCCGGAGTGTGTGGCCGAACCATCCCCACCCTCGTCTCTTGATCTCCTCTTCTTCCACGGGTGTAAGGCCCGTTGTCTGCCAGAGATGGTTACCGCTGATTCTGTCTGGCCAGTGGATGCTCAAGATCCTCCTCAGGCAGCTGTTGATGAATGTTTGTACTTTCATGCTTGTGGTCTTGGTTGTCCTCTGATCACAGCGGTGCAGACTTGATGTCGGAGCTGAAGAGTCTGAGCTTTGACCGCTGTCTGATTTCTTCAGTGCTCCAGATGTTCTTCAGTTGGATGAATGCAGCCCTGTTGCCTCGCCGATCCTAGCTCTGACGTCTGTATCTGCGCTGCCCTCCCTGTCGGGCTGTTTTGAGCGAATAATACAATTTCTCTTCTCCAAAACCACAGCACTTGTGTTTACTCCCTCAGACATCCATGCATTGTCCCCGGCTTCTCAAAACAACGGCATCACGTTGTTGAACGTACCCTATTTTAATAAACCTCTGGCACACGATGTGTGCCATGACCTTTTTAAGCGCTTTCCAACCAGGAATCCTATAATGACATGTCATTATGGGTGAAAATCGTTAACGGTCTTGGAAAATGTTTGAGAAATTGCAGAAGAAGCAGATCTACAAGCTCACAGCGTGGTGCATCGTGTAGATTGGCTATGCCACAGGACACCATCGTACCACAAAGTATAAAATAGGGTTTAATTTAAGTGGTTGAGTGAGTGTGTGTGCGAGTGAGTGCATGTGTGTGTTGTTGTATAACCGTGGACCGTGAACCGGGAGTTCAACCAATACATATTGCCATGACAACAGGCTGATTGACAGCTCCTGGACCCATAATTGACAGTAGGGGCGGGTTTTGGGCATTGCCGCTCTCCACGATTCACTGCCGGATAGTTTGATTGACATGTGAACGTAACGTGACCTCAGTGCTTCCTGCTTCTGTGTTCTACTGTCAACATAGAATAACAGGCTAGCCTGCTTACATCTACTTCAAACACGCTCACATGCTCTTTACTGACAGACGGGAGGAAAGCTAAGGGAGGCAGTGTAGGAGAGACAGACGGTAGGAAAGCTGAGAGGGAGACAGTGTAGGAGAGACAGACGGTAGGAAAGCTGAGAGGCAGTGTAGGGAAGGTTGTGGTAGGATCTGATGCTAGATCAGGAAGGATTACATGTGTCTGAACCCCTCGGCCATGCAGACAGCACCAAAAAAAGGTATGCTAATAACCAACTAGACAAGTTGATCAAAAGCTCCCTCAGTCTCAACTGCCACGCAGCACGCACACACACACACACACACACACACACACACACACACACACACACACACACACACACACACACACACACACACACACACACACACACACACACACACACACACCAAAAGCCGCAGATGAACACAGACTGTGCGTATTGAGGTTGCATTGATGTCTTAACATCAGGTGTTCTGTTATTACCGGTGTGACATGAGACCAGATGAAATGAGAGCTCTGTTAGCATCTAGCCACAAGCTGCGGCTAACGCTAATTAAAGCCACAGTATTACTCCGGCACCAAAGTGTCAGCTAATGGGCGCCGGGCTCAGTGAGACTCTCTGAACCAACGCCGCAGCAGCTGTTGTGCGATAGTCTAAGAGGCTGTCCAATTACCAGGGAGAATCTGGGCGTGTTCCCTATCCAGGAGTTTCGCCGCATCAGACATTCGTGACATTTAACCACTTAAGCCCTATATCGTCGCTGTCTGGCAGAAACCTTGTATCTCCATATTTAAACTTTTTGTGTTTTTTTTTGTAAATTAATGCCCTACTTCATCATACAAGAGTGTCGCACAAAAGCATTGAAAATAGCAGATCTACAAGCTCACAACGCTTCACATCGCAAGGCATGGCTATTTTCAGTATTTTAAAATGTTTTAAAAGGAATTTAAAAGAAGTTAAAAAGTAAAGGTTTTGGACATACTAGTTTTCCACCCAACAGTGTTGGTATTTTTGAACTTTTGACTTAATCTTTTGAAAGCTGTTGAAATTTTGGGGGAAAAAAACATTTAAGCTTTTCACCTATAATGACCTGCCCAAAATAGGGCAGGCAATGGTTAATGTGGTCAAAGTCTGTATAGCTCAACGGGCATGTTGAATGACACGGACGAGAGAGAGCGAGAGAGAGAATTTTTAAAAGCACTTTATCAAAACCCATTTTACGTGATCATGTACAGAACTTACCCACATGAGCCCTTGTGTCCATGTCATAATAGGCAAAAATCAATACTCATACTCAATATGATACCATAAGACTACTCAAATCAACCCATATGATTAGACCAAACCACAGATTTAGATAATCCAGACATAAGATTCAAATTAAACTACAAGTTAAACAAAACAGAAACAAAACCAAAATATGACTATACTACGACTACAGACTGCAGAGAGAGAAAGAGAAGAGGGGAGAGCGAGAGAGAGACAGAGATGGACTACAGACTCAGAAAGCACAGACAGACATTGGTAGCATAGAGATTTCTTGCTCGACTGTAGCAAATAATGAAATAAGGATCAAATTCTGTACTGAAATACAATATAAATACTGTATAAATAATTTGATGTATCTTGTAACCTGGAGCCTGTATACTTTAAATGCTCTGAAGACTGATCTGTGCTAAAACAGGCAAGCATTATTCAATTGGTGATGTGAGACACATTAATAAATGACAGGCGAGTGTTTTTTCCTCCTTTACATGAACATTTGAAATGTGCTATCTTGTATTATATATTGTTTGGGGAAGTGCTCAGTGGATTTAAGGTTTAGACATTACTCAGAATACCAACGTTGAAGCACAAAACAAACTCTTTTTCTATAACTCAGAGAAACGGTGAATGAGGGAACGAGAATACACAGAACTTCTCTCTGTCTTTAAGACGCACATCCACAGAAACTAAGCCCTCCATTCTTCTAGACAAAAGAAGCTGGGTGGAGCTGTGTGTGTGTGTGTGTGTGTGTGTGTGTGTGTGTGTGTGTGTGTGTGTGTGTGTGTGTGTGTGTGTGTGTGTGTGTGTGTGTGTGTGTGTGTGTGTGTGTGTGTGTGTGTGTGTGTGTGTGTGTGTGTGTGTGTGTGTGTGTGTGTGTGTGTGTGTGTGTTATCAACACTACCACACCAACAGCCTGACGGCAAGTTTCCGAAGGCAAGACAATAAAAGAGTTTTCCGCCGTTGGTGTGCTATGGTGTTGTGTGTGTATTTGTGGGTTAGGGCTGTGTGTTTTTGCAAAAAAAGTGTGTGCATGTGCTGTTGTAGTGTACTGTAGCTGGCACATGTTAGTGTGTGTTCCTGTGTGTTTTACTGTTAGTGTGTCCAAATGTGTTTTGATGCGTGTTTAATGGTGTGTATTTTTGTGCTGGTGTTTGTTGGTGCAATATTACTTGCTGTACAGTATTGCTATTCAGATGTCCCCACAACAAGTATAGTAGAACGTAAGAAATGTACCTTTTTGAGGACCATCTTCCTGGACCTCACATGAGAAATGTTGTTTAAAACAGTGATTCTCAACCATTTCGGGGCTCACTTGAAAATCTCGAAAGTATTTGCGGCCCAACAATCTGACCACTTAACATTAAGTTGTCAGATGGGTGGTCAAGCGAGCATTTTTATTTTAACGATCAATCAAGCGATTGTTTTCCGGCTTGGATCAGTGGAACTAACTTTAAGTTCTTTAATGTTATTAATTGATGTCGCTTTTTTATATTATTGTGATCATTCAAATCGGGCCGGGGCCCGTCCCACAGGTTGAGAACCAGTGGTTCAAATGGTTAACAAGGATTGTTTTAGAGCTAAGGTTACAATTAGGGACAGATTCAGGTTGGGGTCATGCAAACCCGTTCTCAGCCCTGACAAATCAAGTTTTGACATGACGGGACGCCATGGCGACGTCGCATGTTGACAAAACTATGCCTAACCCTAACTCTAACCCTAACTCTAACCTCACAAAAACTGTACGGAGAGAGAGAGAGCGAGAGAAAAAAAAAAGTCAAGTGATAAACAAACAAATAGATCACGGGAGGTTGCGATTATTATCTAAGCGCTCCTACCAGGTAAGCCACCGAGGTGACGCATTAGGGAGTGAAAATGACAGAGCACCAATAACTGACGCCTATCTGTGAGAATGTGTTGAAATGTTAGTACATTTGGGGTTAGGGTTGGAGTTAAAAATGGCAAAAAAAAAATGGTAGTAGTCCGATTTATATTGATAAATAGCCATAAATGGTTGCTGTCTGCACAAGTATAGTAAAGTATAGTGTGTGTGTGTGCATGTACTCTGTTTGCATGTACAGTGTGTGTGTGTGCGTGTGCGTGCTGAAGGGTAGGTCAGTGAGTACGTTCCCAGTGAGTCAACACATTGTGTAACAGCAACAAACAAAATGATCTCACAACAGCAGCAGTTCAGTGGATACATCCAAACAATATTTGACTTTATAACAATTAATGGCCTAATTAATGTTTTGGTTGATTATGTGGGTTTTTTCCCTTGTTTTGGGGAGAGCTGTGGGATTTATTTTCTCTCCCGCAGTCATTTGTTTCCCCCAGTAGACTTGGTTTCTTATCTTTCATGTTGTTTCATCACTTTATCAGTGCATCTCCATCACGTTGCGTCTCTGTGTCATCATACACGCGTAATATATATATATAATATACACATATATATTATATATAGACATATATATATGTATATATGTATATATATATATACTTAATATGCTGTTGGGCGGGAAGGAACCTTGTTTTTATTTATGAAAAAACATAAAAAGTTGAAATATGAAGATATATTTCAGCTTTTTATGTTTTTTCGTAAAATAATGCTACGTTTCACGCAAAAGTAGCAATTTGCTTGTAGATTTTGCAAATTATACACAAACAAAGTGGTTACGTTTATCTGTGGATTTATAAATATTGAACCAATGAAAAGTATTAACAAAAGCTTGTGACTAAATACTAACTACATTGAATCCATTGGAACACAGGTTATTGTGTGTGTGTGTGTGTGTGTGTGTGTGTGTGTGTGTGTGTGTGTGTGTGTGTGTGTGTGTGTGTGTGTGTGTGTGTGTGTGTGTGTGTGTGTGTGTGTGTGTGTGTGTGTGTGTGTGTGTAGAGATGAATATGTATGTATGTTTGTTTAATGTTTTCTTTCCACCAAATGAAACCTACATCCCCTCAGGAAACACGCACATCAATGCAACCATCTCAATACCTCCGTTGACGAAGTAATGAAAATATGCATGAGTTGTCTGAGAGCAGCATTGGATTAATAGGTACTGCATCTTAACAGTGCACAGCCTCGAGACCGGAGAGAGAGAGGAAAAAGATAATCATGTCTTTTCATGTAGGAACCTGACTGATATGTTCAAATGTCATCCATCCCCATCCACCCAGGACAGGAATCCATGTCCCTGGCTGACTCACCATGGAGTTTCTGCATTGCGTGGGATTATCTTCTCGAGCCCTGTGGTGTTCACGGAGGCAATGGCTGATAACTTCTCTGTTGACGCCTCTCTGCAGATGTGAAACGGAAATAATGACGCCCGGTCCGTTAATCCGTGATACCATGCTACGCATGGTTGCGTAAATCGATTACCTAACCGGTAACTTGTCAGCCCCGATAAGACCAAGGTCGGCTTACCGGGTTTCTGTCTGTCTGCCCACAGCGGTGTGAGGAGACGCTGATATATCACTGACTGAACGTCAAATACCTTTCAGCTCACATGCAAAGTCCGCTAGATATAATAAAGACCTAGGTTTAATGGCGTTCTTCTTGATACGCCAGCCCTAGGTTAGATAACCTCGGGCTGGCGTATCATGCAGCCATGCCTGAGGTTTGATAACGAGAGCAATGACGAATGCCAACTAGTTTATCACATCACAGCCTTACTTATCATTACTTATTCACGAAAGTAGCGAAGATAGTTGATGTACAAGCTCACAACACTATTATGCAATGTGACGCGTTAGCTTGTATATGGACTATTTTCACATTGTTACATTTTTTTGGCCCTGGATGGGTGGTTGGTTGCTCTGCCTTCAGGGCTACAGTCTCAACACACAACGGCAGAAAGAATGCCAGCAGAGAGAGAGCGCTGGCTCAATGGTGCAAATTTGCATAGTCGCGGCGGTCTAGTACAGTATGTGTTACAACACATTTTTTGTTCATTTATGGATACATAGGACATTATTTATTACATTTAGGCTATATACATTGTATACTTATTTATCTTCTAATGTACACTTCTGACTGTAGCTGTTCATTGAGTGTGCGTGCGACGTGCGTGCATGCGTGTGTTTTGATTATTTATAATGCAATTGTCTGTTTTGCTATGTCGGCAGGACTCTTGGCTACTGAACGTAAGATGTCTTCTTTAAGTTAAATAATAAAGTTGTGTTATTTACTTGTAAAGAATTTGATCAAAAGGTTGAAGGTTGATGGTCAACATAAAGTCCCAGTGTGTGAAACCAGTAAACCACTGGTTCTCAAAGTGGGTTCTAGCCAGGGTCCCTCAGGGATCCTTGAAAGGGTTCCAAATGGACCCTTACAGGTCTGTAACTCTGAGAGCGTACAAACGGAACCAAATGGACCCTTAGGGGTCTCTCTCTCAAATGGACCCACTCTCAGAGTTATGGGGGGTCTTTTGAAAAAAACAAACAAAAACATGGCAGTCTCACATACAATGTGTGTCTACTGCCTACAGTCTGGTCTCTCCCACAGCAGTCAACCACAACGGGCAGTATTTTGTCTTCCTACAGTCCAATTTATGTCCAAAAATAGCCGACCTACAAGCTCACTACACGTCACGCAGGTAGCGCTTTGTGGGCTTATAGGTCGGCTCATACAGAATGATGGAGCATAAATTGTCTATACCAGAAGAGACATCATGGACTCTCTCTCTCTCTCTCTCTTCCACCATTAATGTTTTGTTTTTAAGTATAAAGTTATTAAATATGCAATTTCTTTGTATATTTAGTTTATTTGTCATATCTGCCCTGTGCAACTTCAAAGCCTACAAGCCAAACAGAAATGTAATCTCTATTCATATGTTCCAGTGTTCAACAACAAAAAACACAATTAAATCATTGATCGCAATTATTTGCGGGACAATTAATCGTCTTGTAAAATGTCATAATCGTGACAGCCCTGCGTAGAAGTGCTACAGTAAAATGAGCTCAAGATTGTGCTTGAGTAACACATGTACTCAGTTACTGTACTTTCCACCACTGGTTCAGACTGTGGCATGGCTCTGGCTCTGTGAGGTCTTAATGAGGCTCAATTACAGACCTGCAGGCCGAGGTGACGAGGTGACGGCTTCCTCTCCTCCTCCCATGACAAACCCCACAGCCGTTCCTGGGAAATGAAACAGCCGTTAAGCGGTCATGTGGCCTCGTAGCCTCGCCACCACCACACACTGCGTGGTGGAGGCACCAAAGGCCCAGGAAGATCAAATAGACAGAAAAGAAAGAGAAAAAAAAAGACCTTTTGAAAGCATCTTCTATTTTTGTTCTGATCAAAGTGTTTATGAGAGAGAAAAGGGGGGGGGGGGGAATTAGAGGACATATGAGAGAGAGATAGAGAAAGAGAGAGAGATAGCATGACAGAGAGAGGGAGGAAGAGATACAGAGAGAGAGCACGATAGAGAGAGAGACAGATAAAGAGAGACAGACAGAGATGGGAGTTGGGCGATGGGAAACAATGTTTTCTGCTGTCTGTCTTTTTATTTTCCTTTTTGCATATAAGCAAGGGAAGCTCACTGCTGAATGTTGATCTTTTCATTTCCGTGTGTATGTCCTCATAAACAGAACATGCTGGACAGTTTGAATACAGCTGACGAACGACCGGGACGGAACTTTGATACATTTAACATTCTCCCACAGAATATCACCTACTGTAACTGAAAATAGCAATATCAGAGGAGAAAGGCTGTGAGTGTGGCTATAGTACATTTACGGGTCCATGTGGTTCCATTTGTACTCTTTCGAAGATAAATTAACACAGATTTTACTGTTCATTCCTAAAGTTGGAAGCTTTGTGTTGTAATGAGATTGCCTTGATACAGAACCAGGTTGTCAACACAGCGATGCCAATATGTCTGTTTGGAGCTGCCATTTAACTAAGCCCGATTCATACTTTGTAGCACGACTGTGGCGCCCCGAAAATAGTCGATTTGTAAGCTCACAGTGAGCTTGTAGGTCGGCTGTTAAAAGACAGAACGCAGAACTACAACGATTTGCATTTTGTCATCGCTTCGGGAAAGTGTGTTGAACGTTTGCAGGCAGACTAGGTGACGCACACCCTTGCAAGGAAGATAATATCTATAGACCAAACCGTTGTGGGTACAATTATACCTACAGATACCGTAACACAGACAATTGAATGGAAGCTTTGCCAAGAAACACCCTACAATACCCTATAATTCTCTACAGTAAACTACCACTGATTTACCATGCTGCACTAACCTTTACCTTTCAATACCGCACAAATCTCTATACAGTAAACTCCCACTGATTCACTATGCTGCAATACCCTTCAATACCCTTCAATTCTCTACAGTAAACTATACTACCGATTCCCTATGCTACAATACCCTACAATGCCCAGCCACCCTTCTACTTGGCTATGAACACAGAATGACTGCCTCATCTGTTAACTCCCTGGCAAGTGGCTACCTACATTGCATGGCTGGTTGGCCCATATCACTACTATAGTTTTTTGTTGCTAAATTAAATCAATAGTGGCTTATAGTGGTTAACAAAATAGGAAATACTTGTTGTTGTCATATTTTGTATCGAATTACGTCTTTCCTTAGTAAGTAGCTGTGTAATAAGCGGGGAAATGAACAGTGAGGCGGTCATTATTGAGAAATAAACCCCTCCAGGGTGATTCCAGACCCCCTCTGAGCCAGTCCATTATCCCTTACTGAGACTCCAACTCCTGCAGGGTTGGAGTCGGTTCCCCAGGCGTGCGCGAAACTTGCCAGAGAACCAGCGGCTCTGTTTGTGAAATCCATCAAGCGGCAGGCAGAAGTTGGAACGACCCCTCTGAGGACATCATGCACGCTGACTTTGTAGAGTCAGGAGGTCCGTTTATGCTTTTCCTTCCAAATGAGTTTCATTTCATTAGGGAGCGAGCAGTTATGATGCAGATAATGTGAACTGTGTCCTCATAAACGCTCCCCAGATACGACGCCGGAGTCTAAATCACCACCTCCTCCCTCTCCTCGTGTCATCGTTAAGGCATTCTTGGCTGTCGGCCCCCTGGATTTAGGAGACCTTTTCTGTGTTCACATGATAATGACACTAATAATACAAACAGGAATGATGGATGCTAATGTATGTTCTGTTTTACTGTAGATTGAACGAACAAGACATGGAGGATCACCTTGTTCTTAATCCCCACTAAAACACGCACGCGCACATGCACGCACACACCCACCCACAGACACACACACACACACACACACACACACACACACACACACACACACACACACACACACACACACACACACACACACACACAGACACAGACACAGACAGACACTGAGGATACATTCTAATGCAACCCGCACTATGCAAACTAGGAATTGATGTGTTTGTCTGTGCACATGCCCGAGGGCCCATACCGAGACAGACTGTGTGTGTGTGTGTGTGTGTGTGTGTGTGTGTGTGTGTGTGTGTGTGTGTGTGTGTGTGTGTGTGTGTGTGTGTGTGTGTGTGTGTGTGTGTGTGTGTGTGTGTGTGTGTGTGTGTGTGTGTGTGTGTGTGTGTGTGTGCGCACGCGCGCATGTTTGTTTTACTATACTTGTGAGGACGAAAGTCCCCACCAGTATGGTAGAAAATGAGAAATAGGACCATTTTTCCTGGTCCTCACAGGAGAAATTGTTGTTTTATGGTTATGTATTTGGGGAGTTAGGAAAAGATTCAGATTAGGATTAGGCATTCAGAAATTAGGTTTAGGGATTAGAGACAGAGTTATGCCTGATAAACACTTCATTGCAAGCTTGTGTCCTCACAGGTATATGTGTGTGTGGGTGTGTAACGCTACTTTTACTTAAGTAAAACATCTGAATACTTCTTCCACCACTGCTGTTAGGCTCTGTGCGCACCGAGACATCTTTTCCTTAAAGCGCAATGTAGCCTATACTGTATGTTTTGAATTGTTGTAATCGTAAACAATGTGCTGGAAACACCAGCTTATACAGTACGTCTTGCCAACTCGCAAATCACATTCCACTATGTGTGTTTTTTGATTACTAGGGGGGATAGTGCTGATGGGATTTCATTTTCGTTTTTTTCCTTGACCCCCCCCGACCTCCAAATATTTTTCCATGACCCCCTCTGAGTGACTGCAGGAAAATGACCCCCCCCCCACCCCCCTCAACCACCATAAACCATATTTTTTATATTCACACCAACAGTAGGTAGGAGAAAATAAAACACGTTTATTATAGGGGAATTAGCGCCCGTCGGGGGTCCATTTTGGTTTCCATTATGTGCCCTATATATTGGGGTTTCAAAAACACCCCAAAAGAAACAAAGATTGCGCAACTATGTTCTATTTTTCATATTAACTACGTATATCTAATCATCGTTTACAACCAAGCTGTCAAAAACACAGCGTGAGTTTCTCTCTCTCTCTCTCTCTCTCTCTCTCTCTCTCTCTCTCTCTCTCTCTCTCTCTGTATGACCCCCCCCTGAAGCCAAAATAAAAAAAACATGGCCCCCCCCGTGCTCAAAAAAATGTTTGATGACCCCCCCCGATTTACTCTATGGGGAAAGAGTAACTGTAATACTATTTCTATATACAAGTCATTTGTTATATTACTTATTATGGGAAAAGGTAATAATATAACAGTAACGTGTTACTGCCCAACACTGGTGTTGTGGAGTGTTGTGGTGTGTATTGTTGTAAAGTGCACGTGTGTGTAGCGTTGGCATAGTGTGTGTGTGTGTGAGACTGTGTGTAGTGTTTCAGCTGTCTCGCTTGTCTTTTGTCTCAGTGTGTCTCCATGTGTCTCGTGACACCGTCTCTTTGTGCGTTTGTCAGTCTCAACTTTACATTTGTGGGTCTGAGCTGCATTCCTTCTGTGAGAAGTGAAATAAAAGAATATTATGTTAACAGCACATTGATCCATGTTGCTGTGGTACAGATCAGGTTCTCTCTGGTGCCTCTGTGCTTCTGTCTGCGTTCAAATCATTTTCATTTTTATTAATTTCCATGTGAAACCAGACAAGTTGGACTGAGAACATGCTTACAACAACAACCTGGGGGCAACGGGTGTAGGGGGAGCACTGCAACACACACACGGACACACGCACACACACGCACGCACACGCACACGCACACACACACACACACACACACACACACACACACACACACACACACACACACACACACACACACACACACACACACACACACACACACACACACACACCTGGGAGCTGCCCGGTGAAAACAGTATTTTTCCCCCCCGTTGTTGACCAGTGAGGCGTTTAAAGTGCTTTGCTCAAGGGCATAATGTTGGTTGTTGCTGGGGGAGAATAGCATACGTCTCGCTGTCTACGCCCACGCAGCTTTTTCTCACAATAACAGGAATGATAAACGGGATTCTCGCCATGGTACAATTACACCACGTTAAATAATAGTCCATTCACTCACAGAACACAGAAAAAAAAACACACACACACACACACACACACACACACACACACACACACACACACACACACACACACACACACACACACACACACACACACACACACACACAGACGTGAAATGGACAGAAGAACAAAAAGAACAGCATGTCTCTTTTGGGCAGAAACCTTGTATGTCTTTTTTTCACCTTTTTAGTTTTTTCATAAATAATAGCCCTATTTTATATTAGTAGTAAAAAGACCAGTGGGCCGGCGGACCATGTCATCACGCTCATGTCACTATGACTCCCAATGTAGCTACGCCCAAATATGGAGTGTGTTGTCTAACCTCAATATATTGTCATGGCATCAGGTGCAAACAAATCAGTCAGCTCCATATATGGGCACAAAAGTGTGCATGCCCATGTACTGTAGAACTGACAGATACAGAGATCTTCATATATGGGCATATCGGTTGGAACGGCGGTGCAACGTAGGTGTGGGGGCCGCATAGCGCCCGAACCTCTAGTACTTTTAAAAACACTTAAGTACTCAAAAGTACAAATTACAATACATGTTCTTTATATTTAATAATATTTAAAACAATTTTCAGAAATTTTCAAAGATCTACAAGCTCACAGCACTTTCACTATACTTGATGTAATTCATAATGTACTTTTTCCCTGCCAAGAAATGTTGTGGAGTCAAAATTGCAATATCTGTGTTTGAAATGTAATGGATTGAAAGTCATAAGTAAAGTACAGATACTCAAAAAAAAAAAAAAAAAAAAAACTCAAGTAAATGTACTTCGGTACTGTCCGCCACTGGAAGATCACAAGAACCAATCAGATTGCTGGGCCCAACGTGTGGGAGACCACCAGGACCAATGAGACATCCAGAATATGAACATCTGCCCTCCATTAGCGCTACGTAGACGCACAATACTGTTTACACACACAACAAGGCTTTATCTGGCAACAACAAAGAGGTGTGTGTGTGTGTGTGTGTGTGTGTGTGTGTGTGTGTGTGTGTGTGTGTGTGTGTGTGTGTGTGTGTGTGCGTGCGTGCGCGATCCTCAGTGTGACAGTTGCTACAGATACTTAGCCAATATATCTGCTCTTGTTTGTTTGTATATTAATATACATGAATACAATTCTTCCAAGAGAGACAGAAAGAGATTGGGGAGAGGCTCAACACGGAGGCGTCATTTCATTAAAAAGTAGAGGGTGGCGAAAAAAACAGCAAACATAGCCGAACTACTGAAGCTCACAACAATTGGATACAGAGAGATCGGATATTTTTTTATTTTTACATTTCGCCTAAATCAGGAGGCCAGTTTTAAAGTGATTAATGCATGTATGGTTGCAGAAAGAAAACAAGTGTCTAAGTGTGGATCTAAAATCTGATTAATCTACCCCCTCTGTCCCCTGGAACCCCAAATGACTCCCCTGGCTCAACATCACAGGCATCATCAGCTAATGAAGCCAAGCCCTGGAATCCATGCAAGCAATGTGTGATGATGATGTCAGTGTACATCTTCAACAGGGGTCCGGGACCCCTAGCGGGTCCTCAGAGTTACTACAGCGTGGCCGCCAAATCTTTGTGTGATAGGATTTTTTCTTTTTTTTTTTACATTAACCACTTGAACCCTAGCATCCCTATTCTGAGTAGAATTGTAGCAAAGAGGTTTGGTGTAGAGGGGGAAATAAGCAGACTAAGTACAGAGTGAAAGGTGAAATGTACTAAGTATTGACGGTTTAAATGGCTTAAGTGTCTGCAAATAACCATGAATCCAACATAAACTGATGACAGTGCTGTCAAACAAGTCTATGAAGTGATCTATGAAAAAGTTTAATCTGCAACACAAGGAGAGGAGGAGAGAGGAAAGGAAACGAGCGGAGAGGAAAGGAAACAAGGGGAAAGGGAACAGAGTATAGGCGAGAGGAAAGGAAAGGGAACGAGAGTCGTAGAGAGGGAAGGAAACGAGAGGAGAGGAAACTCAGATCAGAGATGAACAGGCCAGTCAAAGACACGAGGCAGACAGGCAGGCAGGCAGGCAGACAGACAGACAGACAGACATAATTCTAATCTTTCCATCACTTTGATTATTTTCAGCAATATATCACGTCCTTGTTTGTGGACTGATCATATATCTGCAATGTTTTGATAGAATCATGGATTGAAATGAACTGTAATGTTCTGCAAACCACTTTGGAGACATCATAAATTATTCAGTAGTTGTGCCAATAAAACATCTTTAAATAACTACTGTAACTTTAGAGAGAGAGAGAGAGAGAGAGAGAGAGAGAGAGAGAGTTAGAGAGAGAGAGTGAGAGAGAGAGAGAATTATAAGCAGCAGACTGACCTTTCGCTTATGCCATTTAGATAGATTGATCCTGAAGGACATGTACTGTAAAGTAGAATGAGCTATAGAAAATATAATGAGCTATAGCCATTGAATAAAAATAAATACAAATACATTAGAACAAGGTACTGTGTATACACAGCAACAATGCTAGTAACGGTAAAGTATAAGTAAATAAAGTGAAAATATAGGCTACAAAATACAAATAGAAGACCAGTATGAACTGTATATATTCATATGTCAGATGAACAACAGACATGGACATGGTGTGGTGGATCCTCAATGACATGGAAAATATTTATATATTCAGAATGAAATCATTCCTATAAAAGTAATCCTTAATTGGAATATAACTTTTGACAGAGAGGTTCAGCCAGTTCTTTTTTCTTGATGGACCCGCACCATGTCCTCTGCTATTTGCCTTTCCGCTGTCTAAATGTCAGAATGATACATGAAACTAGAAAAAGTGCTCCTCGGAGCACAGGTCTCCGCCAGGTCAGGTACGTTATTGTGGCCTCCTCGTGGCGCTATAATAGGCCAATGTTAAAAGGGTGCCATTTCTTCTTAGGCCTTTCACGGCAATCGGACACTGCATTCATGATTTGAGGCATTTTGTTGACACACACGGTCTTGACCTTTTAGTACTCGCTTTAACCAAGAAGTACCGTGACAACATTATAGTTACATCCTGTTTTGTGTTTACATGAAGCAAGAGAAAAAAAAGTCCCACGAGTTATCTTGTAAATACAAGAGCGGCTCTTTGCTGCTGAACGAACAGTAGCTTCACAGTGTGTTTTCTAATATTGACATTGCACTCAGAATATAATCTCTCTCCTCATTTCAAACGCCAGTGGGGAGAGATCATTTTTCAACCTGGGAATCATCGAAAATAGACTGAGGACAAACGGTGCATGAAAACAGACCGAACCATCTACGGCTGGTGACAGCTCGTCGATATGTTCTTTTTGGGGAACACCATTGTACAATCAAGTATAAATGAGGCTGAACTTTGATGTCACTGAGTATGACCTGTAAGCTTCTAGATCGGTTATTTCTGCTATTCTTTTGAAAATATTTGAACATGTATGAATGAACATTTGTCTCAAATAATTACGATTAGGTGATTATGTAATAATTGTGACAGGCCTAGGTACAGTTACACTGTTGCTGCTACCAGTAACACACCAGTAACAGTGTTTACTGACAGGACAGGAGAGTGAGGCAGCAGAGACAGTCTGAACCAACGGGCCCTGAAATGATGTTGTGAACATTGTGTATCCTGAAGATGAGTATGAATTATCCATTATGAGACTTATTGTTTAGTGAGAGTAAGACTCAGTCGGAGAGCTGCTGTCATCCTTACTGTCGGCACTCAAAGAGACCTGGGGAGCATCCACAAAATGGCAGCATTCTTCAAAACCAATTACAAGTCCATTAACTCAATTGCTCCGATGATGCACAGCGACACAATGAACACACACGCATGCACGTGCACACACAACCACAGGCATAAGTATGAGCACATGCGTGCACGTGCTCACGAATGCACAATGGACAGAATCACACATATACACTCTCTCTGCTTCTCTTTCACACACAAACACACAGTGGAAAATGTGTTAAAACTTTACCAAGGGCGTAGATTAGACTTTGTTGGCACACTCACGTGCACATTTCTCAAGCCAGGGCATGCATTCATTCAACAGCTACCAGAGACAATAAACACTACTAAAATCCCTCTAATTAATGTTGAGCTGAGGAGAAACACTGTCACTCTCTAACACGCACGCACGCACGCACGCACACACACACACACACACACACACACACACACACACACACACACACACACACACACACACACACACACACACACACACACACACACACACACACACACACACACACAGGTTTGTCATGTGGTCTCAGCTGTCTGACTGTCATGTGATTCAGGCTTTTGCCAAACACCAGACAAATTCATTTTAATGTTTTTTTTCTCAACTATCAACTTGCTTGTTGTTAAACAGTTAAGCGTAGGTTTGTTTAATCTACAAGCAGTAGATTATTTTATCTCTTTTATCTTGTTATTCTGACTTTTTAAGAATCTTGTCTTGCATGCCTTGCACGCACTTGGCGCCTCGTTTTTCATACAAGCTCTATAAACAACAAACAGCGCACTTTGAAAATGGTGTGAAGCCGCTCGGTGGAAATTGTGTAAAACCTGCAGCCTCAACCTGCACAAGTCCAGTCAAGATCTAAGCATTGTTTTGGTGTTTCAGTGTGTACAGTGGAGTCCTCTAAAAATCCTCCGAAAACGCTAACGTGGACAGAAAACTTTTGACACTAAAAGGCCATTGTCAAATACAGTACAGTATCTGTGTTGGTGTGGACATGACCTCTGTCTACAGAACAGGTTATTGCATTTTTATTTATTGTATGTGCACTTCTCATCTGTTATTGGACCTTTTTTTTTTTTTGGTAAACGTGTAACCTTTGGGATGTGGCCTATGGTGTCTATGACGTCATAGTCAATAAATAAGTTGCAGTCCTATGTTGTTGGCAGTTCAAATAGGGCCTAAACATGTATTGTAACAGGCTAACATACTACTTAGGCCTACATCTGCGCAAACTATTCCTTACATTCTGTACTGTTATTTTCTTCTCTTTAAATGTTTCTCTTAATATTCTATGAGGAACAATTATAGATTCTATTCTACTGAATCATTCCATTAATATTTTGTTAATTTTGTATTCATTTTTTATATATTTGGTGAATTAGTCCTAAACGGATAGTGATTTGTTTTCCGGTTAAACGGTCAAGCATTTACACGTCCCATCCCTAGTACAGTATGTATGTGATGTCTACTGTTTGTATGTGATATGTGCGTTTGTACGTGGACCGTGTGTGTGTGTGTGTGTGTGTGTGTGTGTGTGTGTGTGTGTGCTTGTGTGCGTGTGTGGTTGAAGTGTAAGTAGGGTATATGAGAAGTGCTGTGAGTTAGTACAGAGATAAAGAGCTCACACAAAGAGCTCTTTGTGACACACACACACACACACACACACACACACACACACACACACACACACACACACACACACACACACACACACACACACACACACACACACACACACACACACACACGTCTCTTCTCCTCTCTCTCTCTCTCCTACATTTGTTCCTGGTTTAGTCATAACTCCTGAAAAGACATTAACAGTAAAGTTGACGTGTTTAAAAGCGCCGCCACCTGTTTCCAATGGAATCCCCATCAGGCCCTTCTGTAAAAGTCCCTTATTTTAAAGCCACAAACCCAGCCACGCATGACGCCTCACATAAACACTCACACACGCGTGCACACACACGTGTGTGTACCCACAGACAGACACACGCTGTTGTATCCATATGTGCACACACACGTTTGGATTGCTATACTTGTGAGGACATCAACATTTTTGGACGGAAAGTTTATAAATGCCTTTTTCGGCCATTTTCAACCCTAAAGCCAGCTTTTAGATCTGCTGCTCGGTGCGCGATACAAGCACGCAATTAAGTATAAATCGGGCATAACTCTTACCCTAAACCTAACCTTTAAATGCTTAAACCTAATCCTAACCCCAACATGTATCTTCCTAATTGTTAGCCTAACTAACAAATATCTTTTAACCATAAAACTATTTATCTTGTGAGGAACAGGAAAAAGCCCCCTCGCACGCAGGCAGGCACGCATGCATGCATGCACGCGCAATGCTTTGTCTGAAACACACTCACGCACACTCTAGAACCCAAACACACATTTGCAAATATTAATATGTACACGGTAGTACAATGACACTAACGCAGCATACACACACACACACACACACACACACACACACACACACACACACACACACACACACACACACACACACACACACACATACGGGCAGAGTTTGGTCAAGTTAAGTTCAAACTCTCTGAAGTGTGTGTGCGTGCGTGTATGTGTGTGTGTGGTGTTAAATGGTCCGTGATGGCTGCACGCTCTCAGAGTGCTGAGGGCTGCAGCCCTGATCTCACTTTGAACTTTGCCATCAAGCATGACGTGTGTGTGTGTGTGTGTGTGTGTGTGTGTGCGTGTGCGTGTGCGTGTGTGTGTGTACAGTACATACAAGCAAAACGTAATTGTTTTCTTTGCACTCTACTTACGTGACCATTCACCCTGTTGTTTGTTGACTAGGTCTCATGCCATTTACTCTGATCTTGTACTTGGTATGTGTATAAGAGCGTCTGATGAATACCTAATTTGTGATTATGGATCTGTGTTTAATTAGAATTCACCGCGGCGTATCCAACTTTGTCGAGCATCTGTACGAACACAATTGGCCCGTGTGCAGAGAAGGGAAGCCGGGTGGGGGGGGGGGGGGGGGGGGTGTATTTCTCACTGCACGTACTCCTACGGACTGGGGCGGCATCTGTGTTGGGAACACAGATGGGAAGTGTTGGGCGGGAGCAGTAGGACATAGGCTGTAGGTCCTCCCGGTGGAGGCTCCTCACTGGCATGTGAGCCAGCAGGAGCCTGTTTGTTTCTGTAGCGTGAGGCGGTTTGATGTACAAGTACAAACCCTGGACATGACGGTAGTATGTCGCAGGGACTTACCCCCAATCCAACCCTGGATGCTGAGTGCCAAGCAGGGAGGCCTTGGGTGCTATTTATGTTTGTCTTCAGTATGACCCGGCCTCCCAAGCTAAGGGCAGACACTGTAACCACAAGGCCACTATTATTATTATTTGGCATAACGAGTCGACTAAATTGGGGAGAATAAGGGGTATGAAAAAAGAAAAGATAATAAGGGGTATGAAAAAAGAAAAGAGAGAGGAGAGAACAAGAGACAGACAGAGTAACAGGACACCAGTGGAAAGTGAGGGACGTTGTTGTCGTCTGGTCTTTGAGCCGTTCAGAGCTGTAACATAACATAAACTGAACACTAACATACTATTAGACCCTGCAGAAACCATGACGACAGCACAAACATCAATAGACACTTAAACTGTGGACTGAGCGCAGACAATAAGAGGATTAGAGCGCTGATCTGTGAGCCTAAGTGAAAACAGTCCCATCCCACTTGAAATCAGATCAGGTGTGCAGGATAAGAGTTGTGCATATCGTTGCTCTCTGGCAGAAACCTTGTATGTCCAAAGCTGGATTGAGCTTGTCTTGCAGAAGTAGGCACTTGGTTCCACAGGTACGGAGCATGTTGGGAGAAGGCCCTAGCTCCCACCAGCTGATTTCTTTATGAATTTTCAGGACAGTAAGGTAACCAGCGTCTAGTGAACGGAGGGAGCGAGCGGGGATGTAAGGACTGATGAGATCTGACAGGTGTGATGGAGCTAGCCCATGCAGCGATTTATAGGCTAGCAGAAGAACTTTGAAATCACGGCGAGCCGGAATAGGGAGCCAATGAAGGGATTTGAGGACAGGAGTGATATGGTGGTCGAATGTGCTGGTTTTAGTAAGTAGTCTGGCAGCAGTGTTTTGAATAAGCTGTAGTGGCTTTGTGGTGTAGATGGGTAAACCAGAGAAGAGGCTATTGCAGTAGTATAAATGCGCGTATAAGGGTTTCAGCATCCACCGCGTTGAGCATAGAATGGACCCTAGAGTGATAATAACCAGTCTTGGCTATTATATGGGTGTTAAAAGAAAGAGTGGGATCGAAGACAACACCAAGGTTCTTCGCAGTGGGGCTTTGGGTGATTAAATTGTTCTGAAAGTTGAGAGTGAGCTCTGTGTAGAGGGGCAGTTTAGGTTTTGGACCAATGACAAGTGTCTCCGTTTTGCTGGGATTGAGTTTCATTGGTTCAGAGTGTGTCTTTTGTCTGTT
>NC_139954.1:27918169-27935669 GCF_963454915.1 Gymnoscopelus microlampas
TGGCAGGCTTTTAAGCAACGCAACTGCAGCATAATCAAATTAATCCATCAAGACCTGAGGCCGATTCTACAAATGCCTTTTTTTTCCAAGATTAAGAAGAAAAAAAAAATAGCCGTGATGTGAGCTTGTACATCTGCTTTCCTGGTTTTAATGGGTTAAAGGACCCCTTCACCCATTTTCAACCTATCTTCATATAGTAAGTGGTCCTCACTAATGCTCATTATAAGATGGTATCACTTTTGTCTACTCACTCTTGTCTCTCAGAGGAGGGCTGTAGACAGTAACCTCCCTACCAGTGACATCATCGGTAGGCAGGTTTTGCCATTTCAAACAAGATTTCAAACTTTTTATTTCATTTTTTATTAATGCACGAACAATGGCTTTTTCAGCATGCTAACTTTCCAGGAAGATAAAAGCTGTAGTTTCTATTAGTTCTATCGTGAACTGTCAAATAGCCCAACACTGAGACACTGAGTAGACGGAAATCGTGCCATCTTACAATGAGTATTAGTGAAGACCAATTATATAAAGATACGGTTGAAGTGTTCCTTAAATGTGCCCAGAGTCATAGGTGTGTTGATGAGCAAGCATAGACAATATAGTCCACAGTATTGATATGCACAATGATGACACACCAAAATGGCCACCTCTGGAGTACCGTTCAGTTCTATTTTTGGTTTTTGTAACCACTTAAACCCCAGCATCCGTATTGTGGGGAAAGCTTTCGTAGAAAATAGCAGATCGACAAGCTCATAACGCGTCCCATTTTGAGCTTTATCGATCGGCTATTTTCATTGAAAGCTTTCCCCACAAAAACAGAAAAGACCCTAGTCGCCTATAGAGCCCTGAGGGACTCCGCTCAACCATATGGGGTTTAAGTGGTTAACCTGTGCATCGTGAGCATACAGCGCTCCAGGTTTACTTTGCCCTTTTTCAATAGTATTTTAGCCCTCTGGGCTTGCCATAGACAGATCATGTGTGCCAACCCTAAAAATGAACTATAGTGCGATTAGAAGGAGGAGTGAGGTCCCATCAGAGCTGAAGTTGACCAGAAAGAGACCTGAGTCCTCTCTCAAATGAATTGAAAATAATTCCATTTTCTGTGGGTCCACTTCTTGGTCCACCTGAAGATGACTGAGTTTGGTTAATAATAATAAAAGCACTATATACGAAAAGACCCTGACACACCCTTTACTGTGTACTATAAGGTACATTTTAAGCAGCCATGTCGTGTTTTTACCCAGCTGTAGTTTTTAACTCGTCTTATTGAACTGGAAAACAAACTATAAAACCAGCCTAAAATTTCATCCCCCCTTTAAGACAAGATCCTGCTTTGCAGCTCCAATGATTAAAGGGAAATGGCTTGGAATGGTACATTTGCTCTCAGCAGAGTGAATGGACTTCAACATGTACACCCACATGCACAGGTCTAGGGTCAGATCCAACCAGTCAAGAGTCTTCTCTCCTCTGACTCTACACTTGTCTCCCTCTCTCAGCTCTCCTAAGTGTCTGTCTCTCCCACACTTATACTCCCTCTCAGCTTTTCCTGCCATCCGTCTCTCCTACACTGTGTCCCTCTCAGCTTGCATGCTGGCTGTTTCAGTATAAAACAAGGCATCGGTGGTGGAAAAAGTACTCGCATGTTTTACTTAAGTAAAAGTATCAATACGCCAATGTAGAAGTACTCTGTTACAAGTAAAAGGCTGGTAATCAAAATTTACTTGAGTAAAAGAACAAAAGTATTGGCCTCAAAATGTACTTAAAGTAACAAAAGTAGAAAGTACTCATTATGCAGAATGTCCCATTTCACAAGTTTTCACATGTATAAAAATCTTTTGAAAATAGCAGATCTACAAGCTCACAATGCGTCGCATCGCGACGCATTGTAGATTGGCTATTTTCAAATGGCCGAAATGTATGAGGATGAAGTGGATAATGTATGTTTTGTAATAATAATCTAAATCTACAAATTAACTTGTAACTAAAGTTTTCAAATATTTGTAGTGGAGTAAAAGTAACATATTTGCCTCTGAGATGTAGTGGAGTAGAAGTAAAAGTATTTGATATTGGAAATACTCTAGTATAGTACAAATACCTCAAAATTGTACTTAAGGACAGTACTTAAGTAAATGTACTTTGCTTTCCACCACTGAAAACAAGGCATATGATTGAACTACCAGTAGGGTTATCAGAGGGTCATCTCAATGAGGGCGTCGTGACAAGAAGTGCTACAAGAATGACACACGTTACGGACTTCTTATCTAAACAGTGACCTCTCTCTCTCTCTCTTCTCTCTGTTGTTGGTGGTGACTGTAAACAGTAACAGAGGTATGGGGGTTGGCAGAGAGGTGCGATGCCGGCGAAACCTCAAAGCACCGTTTTCCTTTCATGAGCCATTCAACTCATCTCAATCCATAACTGTTGTATCAATGGCGTGTCCTTGCTCGCCCCATCGACTGTTCCTTGAGCGTCGCAGCTCAGGTGCGGTTCAGAGAGAGATACTGTGCTGTAGCATTTGGCCGATTTTAAGAAGTGATAATGACAGGTCTGATAACAGAGTTCTAAGCTGGCTGAACAACAGAGAGATAAGAGACAGACCCCCAGAAGAAAATAAACATTCACACATCTCTATCTATATCAATTATCCATGAACATTTTGAATCATGACCATAAAACATTTGTTTCTGTGTCAAAAAATATTTACATTTTTAATTTTATTATATCCTATATTTAATAAATACCCTTTTATTTGTGGTTTTCAAATATTTTTTACACATAATCAAATGTTTTATGATAATAATTCAACAGGATTCTGGATGGCTTGTTTCCAGGTTTATAATAATTAATATAAATGTGTGCGTGTGTGAGTGCGTGTGTGTCTTAATGTTTCATGTTTTTTGTAGTGTTGCCAACCGTAACTTAAAAGACGTGTCCCTTATTGACCTGCTAAGGGGCACACTTTGTTCCTTGTTTTTGGGAATCAATCATTGACACACATCTAACAAGTTCAAACAGCTCATATTATATACTACTTAAAACCCTCTAGACTTAGTAAACTGGACCTGAGTTGGCTCTGTACTTGGACTGTTTTTTCCCGTCAACACCAAAACTCTTCGCCAGAAATAGCTGATATACAAGCTCACAATTGTTGTGAGTGTTGTGAGATTGTACAGTAGATATGCTATGTTGGGCTAATGCTCCCCCCCGAATATGGATGCTGGGGTTCAAGAGGCTAATGTTTTATGTAAAGCAGTGAGGCACTTTGGATTGCTTTGTTATTGAAATGTAAATTACAATAAACTTGTCTTGCCTTGCCTTACAAGGTTTCCACCTGACAGCGAGGATATGTTGGTGTTAATCTGACATGGACTTGCACCGGCGGAGTTCAAAGTCTGCAATTTGCCACCATATCCCATAAGCTGGAGGGACATGAGCGTTGTAATTCGCAAGTTTGTAATGGGATGCTTATCCCATAGCCTGGAGGGACGATTGCGCTGGGATTAAGAATAAAACAATGATAATAGTTGTCATTGACCTTGGCCTGCTGTCAGCGTGCACAAGAAATATGACGCTAGCTGATTATGGTAGTATGCGAGATTCGCTGCGGAGACATGCACACACGCGCACGCACACACACGCACACGCACACAGAGTGTTGAAAAACATGAATCCCCTGGCAGAGATTAACAATGCACTTGAAAACAATTATATGGTGCTTGAAAAAACAAGGACCTTGGCTTGTACTCATTACTTTTGATCCGCCATGAACCAAACCTTCTGAATAGGCTAATAAAGGTTTTGCATTCAGAAGGGGGAAGACATTTCACTCTTTTATAACCTATAACATGGGTTTGTTTCAGGGGGCAGGGGGGGGCGCCGAACCTTTGTGTGATACGAACTACTGTATTTATTATATATATGTTTACATTAACCACTTGAACCCTAGCCATCCCTAAAACATAAAAACACAAATCTAAGTCTGACATGAGTCCATATATCTATATCTAGCTAAGTGGTTCTTGGCCTGAAAAACGTTGAAGACCCCTGACCTTGTAAGTTAATAGCGCAACAATTGTTTCTGTGTTGCATTCAGAAGGAAATAAACCTGAATATGGAATGTAAAAGTCCAGGTAATGTTGCTGTGTTATATTTAATAATAATGTTAATATTGGTATTCTGTCTCTGTTCACTGTCCTTGTGACGATACCTTTGGTGAGAAATAGTTTGACAGCTGGTGATTTAGAAAACGTAATGTTAAGTGGAGTGTACATGACAGTCATGCTGATCTGTGCGTGTGAAAGCGAGTGGTCGAGGTTTGTGTTCCGTTACAATTTAAATCATTTCAATCTCACCATGCTCTGATTTGACTGTGTTCTCATAATATACTAATGACTTACTTACTTACTTACTTACTTACTTACTTACTTACTTGCTTAAGTAAGTAACTATCCACACACACACACACACACACACACACACACACACACACACACACACACACACACACACACACACACACACACACACACACACACACACACACACACACACACACACACACACACACACACAGAAGCCCTTGATGGAGAGAGAGTGGTAGAAAGAAAGACGAGTCTATCTCTGTCCATCATCACTATAAAAACAAGTGCAGAGAAATGAGTTTGCCTCCCGGACACACACTCTCTCTCTCTCTCTCTCTCTCTCAATCTCTCTCTCTCTCTCTCTCTCTCTCTCTCTCTCTCTCTCTCTCTCTCTCTCTTTCTCTCTTTCTCTCTCTCTCCCTCTCTCCCTCTCTCCCTCTCCCTCTCCCTCTCTCTCTCTCTCTCTCTCTCTCTCTTCCTTCACATTCAGTCACTCTGCTTTGATGTGTGTGTGTGTTTGTGTGCACACTTCCTAGCATGACATGCCACCTCGACAAGTTGTGACAGGCCTTTAGTTAGCCTACAGCAATGGCCAATAAGATGAGGGAAGAAAGAAGAACAGAACGAGGAAGAAAGAGGAAAGGAGCAGCAGGCCATTGTTCACTTCTTCTTCTGTGGTGAGAGAGAGGGATGAAGGCACTGTTCACTTCTTCTTCTGTGGTGAGACACACAGAAGGCTTTCTGAGACACACAGTAGCACGGCCTGCAAACAACATGTTGCTGTCGGATGGCAACCTTGTATTTCCAAAACTATTCAATTTTTCTATAATTATCAAACGAATATTTTAAAACCGTGAAAATAGCACATCTACAAGCTCACAATGCGTTGCATACTACTTTTGTGCGACATATCTATGAATGTCTCTCCTATCCGTATGTCTGTCCTCTCTGTATGTCTTACCAAAAAACAAACACACAGCAGCTCACCTAGTTTAGACGTTTAGCTGAGGTACTGGAATTAAAACAATTGAGGGAAGAGCTCAGATCACGCACAGATCTGTGCAAAAAGGTCATTTAAGGCTAGCTTTTTTGGTCAGAGGCTTACTTCAAGCTCCGTGTACCCAATAACCTGTATCTAAATGATGGAAAAGCCCTTCGACAAAAGCCAGCATTAACAAGAGATTAACAAAGGAAACCTTACACCCACAATCGGGCAAGGAAAAACTCCCAAGCAACAGTCCTTGAAGGGAAAAGAAAGGTAGAAACCTTAAGAAGGCCCAACAGCGACTTCATTTCCCCAACCAGGTCCACCTTGCAGGATACTGACCATGATACTGATGTGATACTGACTCACTGCCACATCTGCAAGACGTCTATAAGGACCGATGTGTGCGCAGAGCAGATGGCATCCTAAAGGCACTCCACTCATCACCCCTCTCATGGCATGTTCACCCTCATGCCATCAAAGATACAGTAGCATGAGAACCAGAACTACTCGGCTGTTAAAGTGTTTTATCCCCACAGCAATCAGATCAGCTGAACCAAATAGTGTGAACGGTACAAGAAGGACTCGGAAAGCATTTATGTGCAATTTGTAACTTATTTACATAATTAAATTAGTTATATGGTTATATCGTTTGTAATTGTTATTTTAATCTGTTTAAGTTACATTTTTACTTATTTACACATTTAAATTTGTAGTTATTTTTTATTGTGCACTGATTATTCACGGTGTGAAACACAATTTCGTTTTCTATGTCACACAAAAGTAGCAAAAATATCTACAAGCTCAAAACGCGTCGCAGTGCGACGCGTTTTGAGTTATTTTTGAATAGGAATCCTGATTTTTTATTTGCTATTTATTTTGTTGGAATCCTGAAAAGTAACATTTTTATTTAATTTCAAATGCATTTAGTTACACTTACTGTATGTTAACTTTATGAACTTAAATACAAATACATTGGACATAAAAAAGACAAGGGAATTGTAATACTAGTCATTAAGCTACTACTAATATAGATTGAAGTAATTAAAGCGGGTCATGTTTGCATGTTTGGAATTGTAGCAGCTGAAATCAATAATATATCAGTATTCCGATATTAACCTGCGGGCCGCATTAAGTGAAGGTGGGGGCTGCCAGTTGCCCATGTATGGTCTAAACAGTATAATTAAAGACAAATCTATAATCTGTACATTGAAACTATACACACTATAGGATGTCAGGTTACGAATGACCTGGCATCTGTCTACATAACATGCTATCAGAAGGCTTGCACCTCCATTCCTCGACCTTTTCCGCATACACAACTCTCTCTCTCTCTCCTCTCTCTCCCACCCTCTCTCTCTCCCTCCTCAGTGACTGAAGGGTAATTCTCATGCTCGGCTCATGCTAGCGGTGGGTCAGGTATAGAGAGGGAGATGGAGGAGACGGGATCAGACTGATGATGTAGGATGAGGCCTCATGCATGTTAATCCCTCGCTGTCCCCGTGGAATTGGGGGGTGGGGGGGGGGGCTTGCCCTGGGGCTCCTGATTAAGGATTCACAGGGTATTAAACCCTCCATGGTTATTACTGCACATCAGCTCAATGCTGCTATCAACCGGCTGTCCCTGGATTAAACTATAAGGAGATAAATCCGAGAGAGAGAGAGAGAGAGAGAGAGAGAGAGAGAGAGAGAGAGAGAGAGAGAGAGAGAGAGAGAGAGAGAGAGAGAGAGAGAGAGAGAGAGAGAGAGAGAGAGAGAGAGAGAGAGAGAGAGAGATGAGAGAGAGAGAGAGAGAGAGAGAGAGAGATGAGAGAGAGAGAGAGAGAGAGAGAGAGAGAGAATGAATGGTTTGTGGTTTTTCACAGTAAAAATAACATAAGATTGTAACCTGTGTGTGAGGGCAGTGGTTTTAATGTGTTACCCAGCTGACACCTTGTCAATGTATAATTGTGTATGTGGTTTGTTGACCTTCCTCAGAGATCAGCTGCAAGGGCAGGGAGGTGTCAGAGGTCAATTGATTGTGAGTCTATTGGATCACTACAGGAATAGTGATCAGCTGATCTGTCAATGAGAAAATAGGCCTAATTACTGATGATGAACAGGAGTCAATCGATATGATTAGGACTCCAGTAAGCCTCTGTTACAGTCCACAGACCACAAACTATATTAAACTAATAACATTTGCTAAATTGGTCCGGGTGGTGCAGGGGTATGGTTCCTGCCCACTGCCCACTGGGCTGGTTCCGGCTTGCCAGGGCACTCCAAAGAACACAACCGGCCGTGTTCATTTGTGGGGTGGGAATAGAGCCCTGCACAGGTCCAAAACGGCAGTCAGAGACAATCAATCATCAATTGAATCTCTCTCTGATGTGTTTTGTTTTCTGACACTTTCAGAGAAAAGTACTCAAAAGTACTCATTATGCAGAATGTCCCATTTCACAAGTTTTCAAATATCTAATATATATAAAAATCTTTTGAAAATAGCAGATCTACGATCTCACAATGTGTAGCATTGCGACGTACTGTATTGTGAGCATTATTTTCAAATGGCCGAAATGTATATAGGGCTGAAGTGGGTAATGTATGCTTTGTAATAATAATCAAAATCTACAAAGTAACAACAGTTTTCAAATAATTATACAGGAGTAAAAGTATAATAATTGACTTGTATAATGACCTCAAAATTGTACTTAAGTACAGTCCTTGAGTAAATGTACTTACAGTAGTTACTTTCCACCACTGGCTACCGAGTCGTGACTGTCCATTACAGAGACACACTCACAATGGCAAGCCATGCAGTAGAGGATAATGTTATGTGATCCAGCAGCAAATACTGTAAGTAAATAAACATAAACATGTGCCACCAACAAATATGCTCACAAATATTAATAGTGACAGTCCATTACAGAGAAGCATAGGCATGCCATAAAGAATAAAGCCAAGTTACACGATCCATTAACAAACAAATAACGATTTACAGCCTGGCTTTCTTTGATGTGAAATCTGAAGAACAATGTTTCAAACAATCTATCAAACATAAGTACCCCTTTGTACTGTTTAGGCCTATGTATGGGCCTCAATTGTTGTTAAAAATGATGCTCCATTCCACGGTGGAGTCAGTTGCTAACAATAACAGATTTTTAAGTTTTAAAATACGGAAGTGACACCGTCGTATTATGGAGTATAAATTAAGCTTTATACGGGGCTTACGTAACCCCCCCCCCCCCCCCCCCTTCTCCCTTCTAGTGACACGTATGCACTACTGTACTTACTGTACCTGCATGATGTTGCCTGAGGAACAGCTTTTAACTTGAAACACATTGCCATTGGAGTTGACATCTTTAGCCTATATTTACAGTATGCTATGCTATATATTCAACTAGTGTTACAATGCTTAATCAAACTTATTGTTTTAATCGATTACATTTTTATTAAAATAGTTGATTTGGGGGGAAATTATTTGAACATGTGATATAAGTAAACTTGTCAGAGATTGTAGATCTGCTATTTACGCTATTTTTGTTTGATTCTTTATTAAATGTGCAGCAATTACACATTGTACTTGCATTCATGTGGCTTCCTACCATTGTTGTAATATATTGTTTTGATATGTTTTTGTGTCTCAAAGTTGACCAGTTATGTATATGTGTATATCATGTCACATTTTATTGTTACTGTGTTGTTTCTAAAGAGAACGACTGGAGTTACAGGAAAACCCCTCCATGTTTTACACTCACTTCATACATTCTACTACAGTTACACGCGCACGCGCGCACACACACACACACACACACACACACACACACACACACACACACACACACACACACACACACACACACACACACACACACACACACACACACACACACTCTTCTCGTTCTCTCTCTTTCTCTCAGTGTCTCAACAAACTGACATCATCACTTGTTTTTGTCTTTTATTATGTCTTTTAATGTCTCTGTTTTGCTCTCTCCTGTCTGTCCTGTCGTGTTCGGTTTGTCCCTAAAGTTTTCTTTGTCACTCTCTTCCTCCTCTTCATTTAATACCCCCCCCCCCCCCCCCCCCCCCACTCATACACACACACACACACACACGTCTCTCTCTCTCTCCCTCTCCCCTGTACTGAGAGCAATCCCCTTGACAAAAAGAACAAATCTCTATTGTGGTTGAATGTCACTCAGGCCAACGGCCATACAATACTACACCACAATAGACCTTCTGAAGTGTTTGTGTGTGTGTTTGCATGTGCGTGCGTGTGAACTGAAGTGTGTTTTCCTGAATCCATCTATATGAGCGTGTCCGTGCATGAGCGTGTGCATGTTTGTGTGTGTGCAGGACAGGTGTGCGCTGTAATGCTTAATTTATGCTCTGTCGTATGACAGTGTCGCGTGCCGGAAATAGCTGATCTACAAGCTCTAATGCATTGTGAGCTTACAGATACAGATCGGCTAATTCTGGCGAGCGACTCCATCGTACGACGAAGGATAATTCAGGCTGAACATGTAATTGTGTACTGACTGAACTCACACCTGTCTGTGCTGGGATCTGTGTGTGTGTGTGTGTGTGTGTGTGTGTGTGTGTGTGTGTGTGTGTGTGTGTGTGTGTGTGTGTGTGTGTGTGTGTGTGTGCTTCCTCTCAGCACCATGGTCTCTATTATGGGACCCACGCCACTTGTTTAAGAGGTGCAGGTGTATAGTGACTGTGAACAATAGTGTAGTGTTGTGCGTGCACGCACGCGTGCGCGTGTGTGTGTGAGAGTGTGTGTCAGCCAGGCGCCCATGGCAAAGAGAACTAGTAATCAACCTTCCTTGCTATTCTTCCACTGTAAGCATTCCTGTAACTTAAGTGACGTAAAACTAGGACAGAGTACGTGGAGCATACTGTACACACACACACACACACACACACACACACACACACACACACACACACACACACACACACACACACACACACACACACACACACACACACACACACACGCAAACAAACACGTTTGTATTACTATACTTGTGAGAGAAAAAAAACACTTGTGAGGACATCACAAATTTAGGACGGCAATTATATGAATGCCATTTTTAACCCAAACCCTGGAGCCTGAGTTACACTTAGTTGCACACCGGCATTGCTCAGCGAATATGACCGATCTACAAGCTCATAGTTGGTCGCACTGCGTCTGGTTGTGACCTTGTAGTTCCTCTATTTTCGGTATGCCACCCGAGCACGCGATGAAGTATAAATCCTGCATGACTATAACCCCAACCCTTTTCCTAATTATAAACCTACCTCCCCACATCTTTTTTAACCTTAAAAAACATTTCTCTCGTGAGGACCAGCGGAAATGGTCTCACATGTAGGCTATGTGTCAAATTCTATACATTTGGTCCTCACAAGTATACTGTAGTAATGCAAGTACGTGCACGCACGCACGCACACACACGCGCACACACACACACACACACACACACACACACACACACACACACACACACACACACACACACACACACACACACACACACACACACACACACACACACACACACACACACACACACACACACATGCTGCTGAAGGTATACATGGTGGTGGCTACAGGGAGCTGGGTGACACCTGAGTGGATGGCTCTGTGCTGGGAGAGTGAGAGAACAGAGGTGAGGTGAAGGGGAGTGTGTGTGTGTGTGTGTGTGTGTGTGTGTGTGTGTGCGTGTGTAGGTGTCTGTGTGTGTGTGTTTGTTGGGGGGGGGGGGGGGGGTTCAGGGAGTGTGTGGGAACCTGTCACATTGAAGGAACACTCAGGTAGTGTTACCTGAAGGAACAGGACTGTACTGTAACCTGACCCCACTCTCCCTTCTACACACACACACACACACACACACACACACACACACACACACACACACACACACACACACACACACACACATATACACTTTCTCGGCTAAACACTCTCAAGCACGCAACAACACACATACACAATTACATGGACACAGACACACACACGCACGCACACGCTCGCGCACAGACACAGTGTCAGACATAAAGTGTCACCCTCGGGGTCTGGTTACAGCAGGTAACAGTGTGTGGTTAGACTTAACGAGGGGTGTGGTCACACTTAACGAGGGGTTGTCGAGGTGGTCCTCAGTGACACGGTGGTCCGGCGTGTGTGGAGGAACATGTCCTATAACCAGAACAAACCATAAAGCACTTTCACATAGTTCTTGAGTTTCAGCTAAAGGCTGTAAATATATGAACCTTTTGTAACTAGTTGACTGTATGGCTGGCTAAGTGGCTTGCTCTGTTAATCAGGGGTTGCTGTGCAGCAGGCTTGTGCACAGGCTTTGGGATGGCAGGTGCCTGAATACAGTGGCTCTCAACTCAACCTGTGGCCCGGGTCCACTGGTGGGCCGTGAGGATATCACAAGTGGGCCTCCTAATAATTGTCCAAACACTATGGTTTAAATGATAACATCACATTATAATATTTATATATATATATATATATATATTTTCATATTTAAAAAAAACAATGTTAGTTCCTCTGATCCAAGACGCAACACAATTGATTGATGGATCATTAAAAAATCAACATGCTCTAATAATGCATGAAGCCCACCCTTCTGACCGCTTAATGTGTTAACTGGTCAGATGGGTGGCCGGCTGGCCGCAAACACTTTCAAAAGATTTTCAAGTGGGCCCTGATCCAGAAAAGGTTGAGAACCACTTCCCTGACACAAGGGTGTTCCAAACTTTGCCATCCCATGAACCCCTAGCCGCTACCACTGGCTTTGGCCACCCTATTGCGTAATTACAAAAAAAGAAGGAAAAAGCAAAGATCACATTGCAACCTATTGTGAGCTTGTAGATCTGCTATTTTTGCTATTTTCAAAAATGTTTGAAAAAAAAAGGTTGAACATTTTTGACAAACCCTAACGTCCCTGTTCTGGTCATGTCATAATAATCTTTGCCAAAAATTGCCAAACAGTTGGGCAAAATATTAGCTTGTAGATCGTCTATTTTCGGCGAAGAGATTTGGTGTAGATGGAGAAAATGAGGGGTCCCAGAATAGATCCCTGGGGGACCCCAGTCAACAAAGTATGTAAAAAAAAAAAAAAATGTAAAGACCCTTGGAGTGTAGTTTAGAAATACAGTTTAATTGAAATGACACAAACATGTATATTAACAAAGTGAATGTAATGAAAACCTGCATTGATGTGACAGATATAGCAGCTCCCATAACAATCAACCCAGTCCAGCTGTTACCATAGCAACAGATGCTCTGTTACAGACTGGTTTCTGTGTTCAATTCAAAACAGGAGAACTTTATTGTACCCTCAGGGCTGAGCGTAGCCAGAGCCAGACATGATAGGCTACATATCATAACCTGGGGCATACGCACGCACGCACGCACGCATACATGCATGCACACGCACACACACATGCATGCACGCACGCACACACACCCCATTACTTTCTTTTGTCTGTTACACCTCAAAAAGCTCCATTATATTAAACCAGTAAAATGAAAAGACAAGCCCAAACACTGATTTTTGCTACAAAAAAATAAAAATCATTATAACACAAAAAAACTCATACATACTTGACCAAACGCATAATGGATTCCACTAAACAAATAACACAATCAGCACTATGCAGCTTTTGGATATATAGGAGTTATTATTCAGATATATTACTTGTTCAAACGTCTTTTTATTGTTTACATTAGTTATTTATGTTAAGCATGATATTTAGATAGCATATTGACACTTTAGCCAGATGCTTGGTTTGATCTAGTTTCTTTGAGGCACTACATATTTTTTCTTTTGCATTCTACTTGATCATTCACCCTGTGTTGTTTGTTGACTAGGGTTCATGCTGTTTATTCTGTTTTTCCACTTGTAAGGTGCTCTTGCTAAGAGCAACTGCTCAATGCCTATAGGTCTATACACACCGTGAAAAATGTAAGATCTGAGAATCTGTGCATATTTCACACACACTAAACTGTATTGATGCCTCATTCAGACAGGTTGATGCCTAAACCGACCTTGTTTAAATGAATGAATGAATTCATGAATAAATAATGTGTTGCTTTATCGGCAAGTGAGATCTCTGATCGTCTGGCTACTTAAGACTACTATTCGTGTACTATAATTACGGTAATGTAAATGCTTGCTTTGATGGCTGACACCTTTCATCACTTCGCCGTTCATAAAAAACATTATTGTAGCGTACCAGGGTGTTTTCCATTGGGCGAAGGAGGACTGCCCAGCATGACACTAACTAGCCAGTCACAACACCCCTGTCCCTCCGGCTTATTGTTTTATTGTAAGTGATGTGCCAACAATGCCAACTGGATTTTAAGCCAACATTTAACATTGTGTGTGTGTGTGTGTGTGTGTGTGTGTGTGTGTGTGTGTGTGTGTGTGCGTGTGCGTGCGACACACTGTGGAGGTATAATGGAGCCAGACAGGAGGTTAAGACATCAATAGCTGCTTTAGTTCTGTTGTCTGTTGTCAGTCTCTGGAGACTGGTAGTTATTGTGGCATCTCTGGTATGCAGCGTGTGTGTAAATGAGAATAGACACAAAATGTCTATACAGGTGTGTGTATGTTTGTGTGTGTGTGTGTGGGGGGGGGGGGGGTACCTTTATGTGTGCATGTTATTGTACGTGGGCCTCTTTTAATGTATGTTTGTGTGCTCAGGGGTGGTTTGGAAATGCGCAAATTGGCAGTTTGGCTTAGAGGATAAAGACATGATGGTAAAATAAAGGCCACAGGTTAAACCCTCGGCAACAAACCAACTATTTTGTCCGAGAGCAGCAGCTCCTGTCGAAATGACCTGAACCCTCTACCTGCTTGTGTACCGGGCATCCTATGGATAAGAGTAGGGCTGCCAACCGTCTCTTGAAATACAGAATCGTACCTTATTTGAAAATCAAAAGACATGTATCTCATTGAACTGATAAGGGATACATTTTGCTCCTTGTTTTTGGGGAATACAAATACTTGCAAGTTCAATGAGCTCATATGCATATACCGGTACTTTAATACTTGTTGTTAAAGGCATAGGATGTAACTTTGCCTTGTGTTTATATAACACAAAATTCATATTTCTTTTTACCAATCATTTCCTCATCAGAAGCCAATAGAGCATTGTATTGTGGTGGTGTTACATGCAGAAACTCATTGCCCTCTTGCTGCATTTAGTTGTTTTCACTGTTTGTTTTGGTTGCCCAAAAAAACTCCCTGTCTACCAAACCAACAGTGAAAACACAAAAATACAGAGATGGCAATGCATTTCTGCAGGTTAAACACCACAACACTACTCCAGTGGGTGATACCTGCTGGTATAGGGGGAAATAAAACATATTGTTTTGTTATGCAAACACAGGGCAAAGTTACGTACCATACCTTTAACAACCTGTATATTATAGAATATGTATATAGCTAATGCATCTGTGTAACCACTTTAACCATTATTTAATACTTCGGCTATTAAAAAATAGCAGATATACAAGCTCATAGCGCGTTAAAGTGAGTTAAAGATTTTTAACTCAAATCTTTGCTTCAACATATTTTGAGATGGGGGTCCGTGACCAAATACATATCATTTTGGGGGCTCTTGACATGAAAGAGTTTGAGAACCACTGAGATTTAGAAGACATTTGTAGAATCCCCCAGAAGCAAAGATTTGAGTTACAAATGTTCGCTTTAAATATGTATATATTTAAAGATTTTCACAAGTTTTCATGATTTTTCAAAAAACAGCAGATTTACAAGCTCATACAAGCAGTGAGAATTTCTCTTTTTCCTGGTTTCTTGGAAATAAGGGATGCCCGCCTGGGTGTCCCTTATTTGAATGTCAAGGTAGTTGGCAACCCTAGATAAAACATGAGCACATGGTAGAGGTCTGCGAGGCCGTTTGTCAGGTCCCAGTGGGACACTGTGAGTCTGACTCGGGCTCATTGAACTTCTCTCATTTCACTGACAATGAATGGAGAGAATTTCAATGAGTCTGCGGTTAGTAGCTCTCTCGTCTCTCTGAAGCCTTCAACTGTGGATGGATGCAGTTTAAACATTGACACAAAATAAACAGAGCATGAGGCCCATACATTTACATGTAGGCTTACACAGTTCAATGGATATGTATTTTGGGGGATGTATGACATTTGAAAGATCATTCTTCACATATCACATCAAAGAAAGATGGACCGTTAATCTTGATTTGCTGCTGGATCATGAAACTATGGCTTTATTCTCTACGGCATGCTTATACTTCTCTCTAATGGACTGTTGCTATTAATATTTGTGAGCATTTTTGTTGGGTACGTCAGACAGAGATAAAATTGATTTGGTGTCGGTTACAATTGCATACTTTACTTTGTTGGGTTGGGCTTCAACATCACAGGCCAGGGCCAGGCTAGGTCTACAGTGTGTGTGTGTGTGTCTGTCTGTCTGTCTGTCTGTCTGTCTGTCTGTCTGTCTGTCTGTCTGCCTGCCTGCCTGCCTGCCTGCCTGCCTGTCTGTCTGCCTGTCTGTCTGTCTGTCTGTCTGTCTGTCATCATTGTGAATATCCAAACCATCTAGGAACTTCTCACATGCTCTAGACACAGTACTGTATATACTGTATGGACACAAATGAACAGAGGCGGACTAATAGTTTACAGTAGTGTGTTTGTGTGTTTCCGTGTGAGCGTGCGTGCGTGCGTGCGTGTATGTGTGTCTGTGTGTTGTCTCTACACATACTGTTTCAGTATTGTTTGTGAGCTTAAGGGAGAGACTGGTTTGGCCCTGTGCTGTTTAAACATTAACGAATGCAGTGTGAGAGCTGTTCCTGGGTCTGTTTGTCTGGAATGTTGTTATATTTGGGACTGTGAGAAAACTGTAACAGCATTAGAAGAATGTTTATGACTGACCTAATCCCCTTATTATGAAATAATATATATATATATACAGTACATCACAAACCTGATGTTTGACATCGTGTCCAATGTTCTATTCATAGTCACACATTCTGTCATTGTCTTTACTCATTTGCATACATGCACTGCATTTGAAATAGAGCAGTTTTAATTCTATATCATATTATATACTGTTTGTGCGATTGTATCTATTTGATTGATTGATACTTTATTAACAGTTTGCAAACAGTTAAGAGGTACAGTTATACAATAATGCTAAGAGGATAACACAAAGAGTTATCAAATGGAACAAGTGGATGGTAACTAGATGTGGATGTGATAGTTACCTAACAGAACAAACACATGGTACAAACAACCGTGACGGCTCAATTACAATTGACATTTTAGGCATTTAACAGACGCTCTTATCTAAGCAACTTTCAAGTGTGAAATCAGAGTAAATGTCATGATCCCATGTCGGCAAAGGACAGGCTGAATGGTCATGTAAAGAGTGCAAAGAAAACAATTCAGGGCTTCAAAGAAACTAGGACACTAGGTAAACGTCAAACTTACCATCTGTCCAAACAACACATTGCTACCTAACAGCATTCTTAACATTTGACATTTGTGGTCAAGAAAAACGAATCTAAATAACAAAAGCATGTGAACAAGAAACCAACATGATCTGCATAGTATAACTAGCATCTATCAAACAAAAACTGGTTTTGTTCACAATTTGGCAGTGGATAATATTCAGCCGTTGGACAGCATCATTGAAGGGAATGTTAGTCTGAAGTATTACTGGCATTTTCCTTCCAAAAGCGACACTCAGTGGTTAAAGTCCAGAGAGTGGAGTATGCCTATGGATGTTGTACATGAATAATTACCAGTGTCGGATTTTAGATTATAGTGAATTGTCCGCTGAGCCATTATGGTAATTTAGTCTTTTTTTACCAGCTTAAACTGAGGACTGATGTTCCCGACAACACCACCGGAGACCCAACTGTTGAGTTTGAACAGACTCCTATAATTCCACTGCATAGCACCTAATGTAAAATGCTTTACATTAGGGTGCAAGAGTTATTCACAAGCTTGCACGACACCGTTGTACGACAAAGTAAAAAGGGTAGGGCTTAACACATTGGGTGCCAGCATTTTATAATAACAGATTACGTTCGGTGCCGAAATCTCACCGTTGAGCTGCGCAGCGCTGTTTAAACTGTAGACTCCACGACGTGCATTCCATGTGAAAAA
>NC_139954.1:27938169-27958169 GCF_963454915.1 Gymnoscopelus microlampas
GAGAGAGGGGGGAATGAGAGGGAGAGATGCCTGTGGAACATCTGTCGACACATATGTTGTCAGGTGATTTAATTTTGTTGCAGAAAAACAGAGAGAAACATGCAGAGAGTCTCTCTCTCTTTCTCTCTTTCTCTCTCTCTCTCTCTCTCTCTCTCTCTCTCTCTCTCTCTCTCTCTCTCCCCCCCTCACTGACCACACCTCGGTCAAACAGTGTTTTGTGGATTATTAGTGTTTGTTTTATCCTATACTTCCTGTGCCAGATGGGTGGAGTGGAGTCCACCTGAAGGGACAATAGAATCACTGACAAATAGTTTGATTACTTAACACTTGGAAGTCAAATCAATACACGTGTGTGATTGGCAACTGATATGAGTTGTCCCGAAGTGGTCAGACCTCGCCCATCTGCTGTTTGAAGTAGATTATAACCTTCACCAAGAATCATGTGCACATTGTATTTGACCTGGGTCTCTCACACACACACACACACACACACACACACACACACACACACACACACACACACACACACACACACACACACACACACACACACACACACACACACACACACACACACACACACACACACACACACATACACACCCATGCTCAACACAGTAGTCAAACAATGAGCAATACGGGCTGAACGAAATTCCTCTCATAAATCCCTGTCCATTCATGAGTAGAGGGACCACGCGCACGCACGCACACGTGCACGCACGCACACACAGACACACACACAAACTCACATTCTGCGAGCTTCACACATTCCACAACTCTTTGGCTAACATTCCGGCAACTTGTATCTGAAAGCCAACAGTCGTGTGTATTGTCCGACAGTGTGGAGAACTCTCTCCAGGCACACATACCAGCCTGGGGTCGAACAGTCAACCAGTCCTGCTGGTTTCATCCCAGTGTGTAGTCCCAGTGTCCTGGAAGAGACGCTCCACACAGACAGCACAGGTGCCATCCACCATGTTTACACCCGCCAACACGTTCAAGCACCATTTGCCAATGCCAATGTCATCCATGTATCTATACAGCGCCTTTCATAACAACCTAATAATGACCAATATATAAGATTTGACTTTTTTTTAACGATCGGCAATTATGCTGCCAATGTGTCCTGATTTATAACCACATTCAACCTGGTGGCTTTACAAGCTAACTGTGATGGTTATAACATTGACAATCGGTGGTCTAGGACTCTCCAAAATCTGTATCTGCTACAGACCCCAAAATCTGGCATCACTCTGGCTCTATATGAACAAGCTCTATGAGAGCAGTTGAAGTGTGGATCTCTACAGTTACAGTCAGGGTGACAGTAACAGACATGCCACTTCAACTAGCACAATATAGATCTGCTCCATTGAAACAATTAAGCAATTATTTAACATATACCTGCAAATGCACTCGATCATGCACATACCAATCCATCTATCAATAGTTTCCCTTTGTCGGTGCACGCACGCTCGCTCGCACACGCACACACACACACACACACACACACACACACACACACACACACACACACACACACACACACACACACACACACACACACACACACACACACACACACACACACACTCTCTCAACATATATTGACACGACACTAAGCCAGGTCAACAGTTAATGGCCTGCAGGGTCAATTGACTCCTAGTAATGATGGGGCACAGTGTGCAGAATATGTGTACTGTATGTGTGTGCGTATTGTATATACACTATGTGTATGTACTGTATGTGTACATGTGTGCACGTATGTTTGTGTATGTAAGTTAAAGATTATTGGTTTGACCACCATCAATATGACTGGCGTCTGTGAAGTGTTAGTGTTGAAGAGGAAGTGATTTAATTACATATATTAAAGAAGAGAGGGCTGTCATTCACCTGGAGGAAGAAAGGCAGACAGAGAAAGAGAGGGGGGGTGGGGGGTATAATATAATCAGTTAGCTGTTGATGTTAGAATTAGCCTGAACAACCGCCAACGCTAATCTCCAGTTAAGGTCAAAGGTTACATAGGCTACTGTTTCTTCTGTCAGCTTCTTCATGCTACACCCACGTGCACGCACACACCCACGCATACACACCCACACACACACTTATTATGCACACGCAAAAAATTGCTCTGTGCGTGTTTGTTTGAGTTGATATTTCTGTCTGTTCTCTGGCGTTACATTCTTTACAGAGAGAGAGAGAGAGAGAGAGAGGTAGTAATAGTGTCTTTGCTTTCACAAGTGTCTGGTTTAACCTGGTGGCTTCTCTTTTATCTATTTCTCTTTCTTTCTTCATCCCGTCTCGCCACAGCCTCTCTCCATCTCTATCCCTTTTTCCTCTCTCTCTCTCTCTCTCTCTCTCTCTCTCTGTACTCTCTCTCTGTACTCTCTCTCTCTCTCTCTCTCTCTCTCTCTCTCTCTCTCTCTCTCTCTCTCTCTCTCTCTCTCTCTCTCTCTCTCTCTCACAACACAACATTTTTCAAACATTTTCAAATATTTTAGTACTGAGCTGATCTACAAGCTCACTATCCGTCACATCGCAACGCATTGTGAGCTTGTAGATTGCTATTTTCAAAAGACTTTTAAACATTGTATACATTTGAAAACTTGTGAAATGGCACATTCTGAATAATGAGTACTGTCTACTTTTGGTACTTTAAGTACATTTTGATGCCAATACTTTTGTACTTTTACTCAAGTAAATTTTGAATTCTGGACTTTTAATTGTAACAGAGTATTTCTATATTGCAGTATTGGTACTTTTACTTAAGTAAAGAATCTGAGTACTTTTTCCACCGCTGGAAACTCCCAAATACATCAATACATGAAGAACATCTGAACAACACTTGAAAACTGTCACCACTCCGCTTGTCCCCTCCTTCTCCTCACACTGCTCAAATTAATTGGTTGTTAAGTTTTATTGTTACATTTTCCTTATTCCTGGCTCAGATTGTGGAAAACAACATGTGCTGCCATACATTATGTAGACGTCACACAAATACTGAGTAAATGCAATGAATAAATCAATTAATAGATGAATTTTAAGCAAAATTTTTTTTTTGGAGCCAATGAAGGACTAATTGTGAAATCAATGCTCAGCTTCAATCGGTCATGTTAAAAAACACAACACAAATCAGCAATCTTGATGTAGTCTTAGACGCAGATCTGAATTTTAAGTTATATTAAGACAATTCAGCCTACTGTCACCTAAAGAATATACAGACTTTTGTCTCAGCAAAATAAATCGATCAGACAACCGCAGTTGATTCAGAAAGGTGCTGTTCAACATCAACATCATATCACTCCAGTTCTCGGATATGTATAGTTGGTATGTTGGTTTATAACGCATTGAATGATTTAGGGCCAAAATACATTTCTGATCTTGTGCTATCGTATGCCATGAACCATGCAGACCTCTCAGCAGGGTCTGCTACAACTCTTTTAAATCAAATCTGAACCCTTTTATATATGTTTGTTGTTACCTTTTACTGAGTTTTCTTTTTTGTGTACAATTATTTTAATTGTCTTTTTCTGTGAGCATTTAGGATCTATGAGCAGTTTTACAATAACTCATATCTACAGTCCACAAAGGATCAATAGCCTACATGCTGTACACCCAGGTGACCAATGTAAGAAAAAAGGAAAAAGACATTACAAACAAGAAAGCAAAAAACAACTGTTTAGTGAGGTCTTTAATCATGTATTTTACACTGTAATTTTATTACATTTATTTAAATTATTTTTGTATTTTTGTATTGTATTCAAAGTAAAGGTACTTTTATGTTTGATTGGTATCTTGTCTCTTAATGTCTCAGAGCTTAGTTTTATGTAAAACCATTTGAACCTTGCTATTGAAATGTGCTATATTATAAACATGCCTTGCCTTATTTTATTATTATTATTATTGAAATGATACACTGAGAGAGAGCGAGAGAGAGAGAATCTATTCTCTCGCTCGCACGCACACACACCTACTGTATATACACATGAACAAACACACATTCACTTAGTCACATTTAATAATATAACATATACAGTAGTATAGTCAATTTCTCTCCATACACAGAGAGGTCTCACTTAGCTCACACACACGTCACATACACCCACGCGTGCACGCACGCGCGCACACACACACACACACACACACACACACACACACACACACACACACACACACACACACACACACACACACACACACACACACACACACACACACACACACACACACACTCATCAATAAATAGATTAAATGAATGAGGAAAAATGATCGTGAGGGGAACAAGTGTTCGAGAGAGCAGTGAAGTATTGACAGTCCCCGACGTCCACTCCTGTGGTCAGGGAGCCATATTGATCCTGGGTCTCATATCGTTGTTGTCAGACTGTTCATTTACCTGTTTTCCTGGTAAGTAAGTCTTGCAGAGCCATGTGGCCCGTAGGGCAGAAGTCTCCTGTTTCTGTAGTGTGAGCTGTGAGGCGGCTTGATATACCGGTGCACCCTCTGGACATGACACTGGTATGTCGCAGGGACTTACCCCCAATTCAACCCTTGATGCTGTATGCCAAGCAGGAAGGCATGGGGTCACATTTTTGGTATGACCCGGCCGCAGTAGTGTAAAGTAACTAAGGATATTTACTCAAGTACTGTGCTTAAGTACAATTTTGAGGTACTTCTACTTTACTAAAGTATTTCCGAATTTCGATACTTGTACTTCTACTCCACCACATCTCAGAGGAAAATATTGTACTTTTACTCCACTACAATTATTTGAAAACTTTGGTTACTTTGTAGATATACATTTTTATATAATAAAACATACATTAACCACTTTAGCCTTATTTTATACAGGCTATTTGAAAATAGCAGATATACAAGCTCGCGACGCATTGTGAGCTTGTAGATCTGCTATTTTCAAACATTTAGTACTTTTACTTTTGGTACTTTAAGTATATATTTGATGCCAATACTTTTGTGCTTTTACTTACGTAACATTTTGAACACAGGCTTTTACTTTTAATAGAGTATTTCTTCATTGCAGTATTGATACTTTTACTCAAGTAAAGAATGTGAGCACTTTTTCCACCACTGCCCGGCCGGGGAATCAAACCCGGACCTCCCAATCTCAGGGCGGACACTCTAACCACAGAGTGGTATCCTGGTAACTCCTTCAAATACAGGCCATTATTGATACATTACATTACATTAACTTAATAGTGATACGGTACAGCTCTGTATAGGAGACTAGCCGTCTATGAGAGGGCCGGTGGATCAGCATCACATTCTTGTGCTCACTGCCTGTAGGCCAGACAAGCACCTCCATGCATTTATTCCCCCACATATGTTTCATATTTTTTAACCTTAATAAAGCATTCCATGCTCCTGCCCCCCGGCCAAACACTGCCCCCCCGCCATCCATACAGAACCCACACATCAGCACCCAGCCACAGTACATTCAGGTATCCTGGCCCCTAGACCAACAACCAGGTCACACCCAGAGAGCACAGCACAACACAGACACTCACAGTTTATACAGTACAGCACATACTGGAGTGGGAGCCTATATAACCACTTGAACCCATATCATCCCTATTCTGGGGGTAACATTTGCCAAAAATAGCATCTCTACAAGCTCACAATGAGTCGCAGACTTTAACTTTATTCATACAATGAAGAAACAAACAAGTAAATATAAAATTCACAAATTGAACTTTATTTTATTTTACAACTTAAGCCCTATTCAAAAAAAATGCAAAAATGGCTGACCTACAAGCCCGCCTAATTTTGTCATTTGTGAGGACCTTTGAATATTTTCGCCTTCAGTGTCATGCCCAAAATAGGCTTGCCAAAAGTGATAATATCGGGACAAATCGGCTGCATACAGTAATTGCAGGTACCAATGTCATCAAAAAAGGCTAATTATTAGGGATGCACTGATAGGGAAATTCTTGGCCGATACCAATATTTAAAATAACAATTTAGCCGATACGGATATTTGTTTATTTGGTTTTGTAGTTATTATTTCCCACTTTTGTGCCAGGGAAACGAATAAATCTTCATTAAGAAAAATAACTATTCGGAATCTGCAGCTTGGCAGACTGCAGATAACCAACACACCATATAATATGGTTTATATTTACAGATACCGGCAAATATCGGCTGATACCAATATGTGGCCGATATATCAGTGCGTCCCTACTAATTATGGCTGATATATCGGCCAAACCGATATATCTGCTGCGGAGTGACAGTAATCGTGGCAGCCTGGACAAATGTCAGCAGCTTCTTTGTCTTCTCATCTTCTCTTTGGCCCGGGAATTAAATTCATTTCAGTCAGTTGTGTTCTATTTCCAGCTGTCAGCCGCTGTTCCCGTCTTCCTCTTGAAAGAAGACTGAGAAACAATTGCAGTGCAATTTTCATACTCGCTGACAGAGAAATCTTTTCTCTTTTTCAGCTGGTAGAAAGGTGTCAAGGTTCAATATTTCAGTAAATCATCTTCCATTGTACCTATTATCCTGGTTAAAGCATTAAAAAGTACAGCGTGATTCAGAGACACATTGACAGGAAATTATTTTTTTAAACTATATATATATGCATGATCCCTAGCTTCCCTATTCTGGGACGAAACATTTGGCGAAAATGCCTGATCTACAAGTTACAATGGAATGCATTGTGATTTTGTAGATCGGCTATTTTCAAGTTCACCAAGTTGTTTAAGTGGTTAACTGAAGCCGTGAGATTTTGACACATAGTATAAGGAAGTCAGTTTATCAGTGTTGATACTTCATCAAATCTTTTTCCTCCCTATCTGTTGTTCCTAATTTGATTGTGAAAGAAAAAGGCGAGGTTTCGCATTTAGCTGCAGTTCTGAATGACACTTAGACAGAAAAATAAAATGTATTTTTCTTTTTCTTTATCTTGAAGCTTGGCAGTTATTCTGCTCAGGGATGGATGTCAGTGTATGGAATGAGCCATTAATGTCAACAATATCTGTACTGTGAACAGTATTTCTGCTAATCATCTCCTCCTCCATCGCTCTTTTTCTATGTCTACTGCAGAAGAAGACTTGAAAGTGTTGTGACTTAAGCTGCAGGTTTGAGCCATTTTAGAGACAGTATGACAGAAAACAGCTTTTTATCCAAGGACTCAAGTCTAGTGAGTTTAGTAGGGAGGAGAGGAGAGCAGAGGAGAGGGCACTAGAGGAGAGGAGAGGAGAAGGCATTAGAGGAGAGGAGAGGAGAAGGCATTAGAGGAGAGGAGAGCAGAGGAGAGGAGCCGAGAGATTAGATGAGACAGGCAGGTGAGCTAGATTGGTTTGATATCACTGGAATGGCTGCAAGGCTCTGTGTGTGTGTGTGTGTGTGTGTGTGTGTGTGTGTGTGTGTGTGTGTGTGTGTGTGTGTGTGTGTGTGTGTGTGTGTGTGTGTGTGTGTGTGTGTGTGTGTGTCGTGCGCACAGTGGAGGATAACAGAATGACAAGAGGCTTTCTTCTTCAAAGGCAGCAGATCACAGAGCTCTTTACACACATGCAGGAACATACACATGTAAAAACCCAACACATGCAAAACAACACAGAGTGCTGTGGCTGTATTGATAAGCACTTATCTGTTGAGATTCTGGTCTATAATGGTCAATAATATAGACTCTATATAGGACAAAACATCCCACTAGGGGTCCTGACTGAGATATGGACCTACAGTATAGCAAACGTACTAGAGCCCAACCGTGCACAGATTTGGGTTCTGATGCCGATCCTGATTTTCCTAGACCACCGATTACTGATGTTTTGATCAAAAGTTTGGAAAAAGTGCAAAATCTTGCATTCATAGTTGATTATTCATGGATAACTGTTCATGGATTATGCTCGTGGTTGATGGATAATGATGGTTTATAGTGATGTCTGAAAACCCCTGATTCAAAATAACTGACCGAATGAACAAATGACGGAAAAAACTCTTCGCCATTACTGGGCCCACTGTCTCCTTGAACTGAACTGAGGTCAGTGTAGTACCAAAAGCCTAAAATCTCCCCCAAGTGGGGGTTTCCTCTCAGGTAGGCTAGTGGATACGATGTTTGGAGTTCCTTGAGACCGGCATCAGTATAGGGGTTAAGTGTCGCAAAGACACTTCGACCAATCAAATTTGACACAATTTCAACACCCCTAATTACTCTCTCTCTCTACAGTAACGAACACTGACACAGTGTTACGGTGTTACTGTCATAGTGTAACACTGACAAGGCAATGCAGTGAGACTTTCAAATTGAAGAGAGAGACACACACACAGAGAGGGAGAGAAGGAGAGAGAATGAGAGAAATACAAAGACAGGGACGTAGGCAGGTGAAACAGATTGCAACGTGCACAGATCTGTGCAGACACAATAATTCAGTCTGGTGAAAATGGTCGATAATGAAGTTTGTGTAACAGCAGTCAGCCCCGCTGGCTGCCTTTTAACAAGTTGCTTTCTCTCAGTCGTCCTGGAGTATTTCCCAAGTGATCAATACTAACAAATTACAAATTGTGCTCTGACACTGCACCGCTGTTTGAAGTTTACACTGTCGCCTACACCGTATACCTGAAATGTAAGTTGTTGGCAAAACAAGATTAACCCATTCAATCCGGGAATGCATCTGTGTCACTTTAGATCTTTGGCTATTAAAAAATAGCAGATATACAAGCTCATAGCGTGGCACAGAGTGCCGTGCTATGAGCTTGTAGATTTGCTATTTTTGAAAAATCGTGAAAATTTGTGCAAATCTTTGAATATATACTTTTTAAAGCGAACATTTGTAAAATATTTTGTTCCAGGGACCCCCCCCAGAAGCAAAGATTTGATTTTCGCTTAAAAAATATATTCTCAAATTCTCACGATTTTTCTAAAATGGCAGATCTACAAGCTCGTAGCTTGTATATAGATCTGCTATTTTTAAATCGCCAAAGTATTAAATAATGGTTATAGCTCAAATCTAAAATGACACAGTATGCTTTCCCAGATTGAATGGGTTAAGACAAAAATGGGTCCAGAACATGACCAATGTGTTTCTCCTGTTTAGCATTACCGGTGTTACAGTGAATTAGGTAAAATTATGCGACTGATATGTAGGACCACCAGTAATACGAATATTTTCTGCGATCAGTAGCATAGAGCATGAGGCTTCAACAGGGGGTCCGGGACGCCTAGGGGGTGCTCAGAGTTACTACAGGGGGGCGGGGGCGCCAAATGTTTTTGTGACAGGAACTTTTTATTTTCCTACATCAACCACTTGAACCCATTCAACCTTATTCTGAGGGGAACATTAGCTGAAAATAGCCGACCTATACCCTTGAATAGGGAAAAAGGAACAGACCAAGTACAGAGCCAAAGGTAAAGTTTACTAAGGTGGGTTTAAATGGTTAAATGTCTGAGAATACACATTCAACATGAATCCAACATATTAATAGAAAAGCTATCTATGAAATGTATGGAAAAGTTGAATATGCAATACAATTTTCTACAATATTTAGTGTGGGTCTCTGCTTCTTCTCTTTCTCAGCTCAGAGGTCCTTGGGCTGATAAAACGTTGAAGAATACTGTATTTATAAAAAAAGGGGCCCTGAAGAAGACTTGAGTTGAAATGCGTTGGCGCTAAGCCCATTTATGAAATGCTTTTTAATTTGTGCAAAGCATTATGCTTTGCTATTTATGAGGCCATGGCTTATTGATCACAAAGCAAAGTACAAGTCTAACCTCTCTCACCCTTTTTGCTTTTGTGTGTGACTTTTATCCAAGGCAACACTAACACTTAGTCAATCTAACCTCGCTCCTAGCCTTTTCTCATCCCTTAGGACAGTGATTCCCAACCTGCAGGCCGGGGCCCACTGGCGGGCCGTGAGGATATTGCAAGTGGACCCCCAAACAAATAGCAATGATAAAATAACGTTAATATAGAAAAAAATACTTTTAATAGTGATACAGATAAATGGGAATTTAAAGTATACTGTGCTGGGTCCATTGATCCAAGCCGGAACACATTCGATTGATTGATCATTTAAATAAGCATGCTCTGAGAATGCACACGGCCCACCCATCTGACCACCTGTTCCACAAAGGGTTGGGAACCGCTGCTTTTGGAGAAAAGAGTACAGTATACTATTACTACTTTTACTTAGTAGCCATTTTTGACCGGCATAAAGTCTAATATAATTCACATTATTCACTTTTTTTAAATGTTTGTGTGAATTCATTTAATCACCTGGATTTCATTGATCATATTTTGATATGATCCCCAAGACACTTTTTGGGCTTTTATTACTTTATTTGATAGTACAATGCGATTAACAGGAAACTGGGAAAGGGTCGGGGAAGTGATTCGCAGCAAAGGTCTGTCTTTGCCAGGCTCGGGAATCAAACCAGGACTCACTGCCAAGCTGCATCAGAGCCTATACGGTATGCGCCTTAACCACGCGGCCATCGGTCGGTCCTCTGTCATTATAGGTGAAAATATTCACTCACTTTCAAAGAATTAAAAAAAAATGTCAAAGGTTTTACAAAAGTAGTGGAAATAGCAACCGCTTATGTTCTAGGCAGTCTGCAGCACCACTGAGGGCAGAGCAGCTCCCATGCCAGGTGGTGAAACATTCAGTCAGAATGCTATCTATAGTACTTACATGTAGAAGTTACTCAGAACTTTCAGCTTTATGCTGAATTTATTTAACTGCCTGGTGGAAGGTGGAAGAGGTTTTGTTGAGCCTTCTTCACATTCCATTTGAGGTCCTCAGAGATGTGAACTCCTCGGAACTTGAAAGCTATTGACTGAAAGGTCATATTATAGTGATGGAGTCTGCCTTTCTTTTTTTACTGTGTGGTGCTGGTGATTCTGGTTGCTTTTTTTTTCTTGCTTTGACGCAGTGGTAAAGTAGCTGCCCACCACCACGGAGGTCGTGGGTTCAAATCCACCGTGGTACATCAGGTTTTGTCGAGCGTCTACACGAACATAATTGGCTTGTGTTCAGGGTCATATGAGACACACACTCCAAGTTTGAGACCGTTCTGTCAGACGCTTTCCCTGGGTCAGAGTGGCACACACACAGATTTGGTAAATTATCTGTATTGTTGTTGTTTGCACAGTCTTGTGGAACATGCCACCAACATTCCGCGGCTTGTACCTGTATGAGTGAGTGACAAATAAAACCTTGGTGATTGCACTGCATGTTGTGTGAAGGACAGGTGGTGGTCGATCTCAATGTCCACATACATACTTAACCCATTAAATCCGGGAACGCATCTGTGTCATTTTAAGATTTATTTGGCTATTAAAAAATAGCAGATATAGGCTCATAGCGCGGCACCAAGTGCTGATCTACGAGGTTGTAGATCTGCAATTTGTTAAAAATCTTGAAAGTTTGTGCAAATCTTTGAATATGTATTTTTTAAAGCGAACATTTGTAACTCAAATCTTTGCTTCTGGGGGGTCCCTGGAACAAAACATTTTGAGATGGGGGTCCGCAACCAAATACATAATCTAAAATAGTTTGTTGCAGTATGTTGCTATATCAGTGGTGCTCCAACTTTCCCATGTCAAGGACCAAGATTTTTTTTTCAAAAAATAGCAGATCTACAAGCTCTCGATGCCGTGCTATGAGCTTGTATATCTGCTATTTTTGGAATAGCCAAAGAAATCGTAAAATGACACAGATGCGTTCCCGGTCATAATGGATTAAAATATCTCAACCTGCTCCACCATCTGCCCCTCAGGGCCTGAGTGGTCCAGAGTGACGGCACAAGTGTCAAACCCCGCCCCGCACCCACTCCACCAACCTTATCCACCTTTGTATCACCACCATTGTATAGCCTGAGTTATACTTAGTTGTGCTCCGGTGTCACGCATTGACTCTAGCAGATCTACCATCTCACAATGCGTTGCAGCACGACAGGTGGAGAAGAAAGATAGCGAGAGACAACCCAGTCCCCGGAGAGAAAGAAAAGTGTTGCCGGTATACAGTATGTTTCTGCAAAGCACGGATACGGGGAAGCTCGACATTTCAAGTCAGGTGCACCGTCAGCAGCAGGCTTGAGCCCCGAGAGGCGTGCCCGAGCATGTGGCCGCACCAAGCGGTGCAATTGCCGCACTGATGACTCAGCATACCGATATAGTGTCGGAATCTATAATAGCTACACTTCAAAATTGCACATATTACTTGAATTGTAAATCTAGGATTGAATCCACATGGTCCACATGTGGAAATGTTGATACCCAACACTTTTTTTTGTGGTGGTCGTTAAAAAAACATCCAACGTATCTTGTGAGTTGCAGTAATGTGTAGTGGCAACATTTTCTATGGCAACCAGGCTGTGTGAGAGTGGAGGAGGAGGAGAGAGTCTGAGAGATAGATGAAAATAGGGAGTAAGAGAGGGGAAGAGAGGTAGAGAGATCGATGGCAATATGGAGTAAGAGGGGGTAGAGGTAGAGAGATACATGAAAAAGATGGAGTGAGAGAAGAGAGAGTGAGGAAGGCTATTCTTCACACATGGGAGTAATGTGATCAGAGATGTTTGTATCCATTATATGGGTTAGTGATCTATGACCGATGCATTCAGCTCAGCATTTGTGTGTGTGTGTGTGTGTGTGTGTGTGCGTGTGCGTGTGTGTGTGAGTGACTGTGTGTAATGATGCAGGACAATAGATTGTGAAGCTATCAGTGAGTCTCCCGCTAAGATGAGAGCATTACGGCAACATCATGTTTTCTACAGGGATATGTCTGTCTGTCTGACCGTTAGGCTAGTGTATGTCTGTAATTTACATCTAAAGGATTACACTTTCTTTCTTTCTGTCCTGTTCTTGTTCTCCATCTTTCTGCTGGTGGAGAGCAGAGCAGCCTGGAGGGGTCTGAACTGACTCACCTGTTATCGAAACTTCACACCCAAACCACACCGCTAGCATTCCATAGCTTTGGTATGCTCACTGTTGTGACATTACAAAGTGTGTGTGTGTGTGTGTGTGTGTGTGTGTGTGTGCGTGTGCGCGTTGTAACTGCAGGGGATGAAAGAATGGTTCACTTGCAGGGAAATTGAACATCAAACAGTTGTCTGTCAGGTCTAGTTAATGTTAATTTTGAGGCGTAGACACACAGATGAAATGTGATGTTAAAATGCTGAGTCACACAGCACATGTCAAAACCACTGACTAATTTCACTGACAACATGAGACGATTAGACCAGACGTAGCATGAAACGATCTGCTCCCAATCATATTAGAATGGCTGTCAAACAGGCTGTGGCTGTTTAGTCAACATGAATATAATACTAATACTAATACTACTAACAAACAATATACATTAGATAATCCATTAAATTACCAAAAAGGTGGGTGCATATCTCCGCCAGGCAGGGTGGGCTACCCAGGGCTTTGTAAGCCTTGGGTTGCAGCCATCAGTAGCCAGCCTGTGGGGGGATTTTTACGACATACGGTGCACATTATTGCATGTGTGGCACCCCCTAGGGGCAGAAGTGAAAGCGCTTTTGGAGGTGCGCCCCATATAGGGCCCTCAATATGCAATGCCAAGTGGGGGTTGATTGGATATGCTGCGTTGATGATATATAGCATGTTTTGTATAAGGTTAAAGAAAAGAAAAAATGAATAGGCGTCTCACTACTTTTGGAGGTCAATTACAGGCAAACAGTATGGAATAGCGGTTTAAAGTTTATTGTCACATGAATTCCGAGATCATGCCTATACCTGATTTGGTGAAAATAGGAAATATACGGGCCTCAGACAAGAATGTCCATTTGCAACTAAAGAAACATTACGGGTTCACTTCATATTTTTGTACTCTCAGAGCAATGATCACCCAGGATTTTATTGTGTCAAGAGGGCATTACGTAGAGGGCCTTAAGTACCGCCTAATAACTGCTTAAGTGCACAGAGTTTAAACAAACACACACACACACACACACACACACACACACACACACACACACACACACACACACACACACACACACACACACACACACACACACACACACACACACACACACACAGTGCGTTATCTTCATCACTAATGTTCCAGTAAAGAGTCTGGGTTTTGGGGTCCGATAACGAAGGCGAGGTTTCAAAGGGTTTTTTACTTCCTGTGTCCATTCCAACACAGACCTTATGTTTTGTCATTAATCTGTCAGATAATGTGGCAGGTTTATGTCAGACTTGCATGTCCACCATCTTACGTCTGAGCTATTCTTAGTTGCGCGTGGGTGCGTCACATACTTTTTCTTTTTCACACAATTTCTTTCAGAAAGGTCTGTTCCCAGACAGTTTCCGAGGTACTATTATCAGTAACACGTTCTAGCAGGAGATCTTTACTTTATTTATTTGTTTACGTTACAAATATTTGGGATTTGGGTGGTACAGAACATATTCATGCAGTCCGCTGAAAAGTTGCTGTGTGAATACGTCTGAGTTAACAAGGATGCAAATTTTCATCCGTAGTCCCTAACTAACAATAAAACAAGATATTCCAGACAGAGTCAGATACACTGGTCCCAGCTGTACCAGTAACAGCTTCTAGCTGGTATTTGGGTGGGTTTGTAGGACACACTCTTTCCCCGGAAATGTTTTCTCAGCTAATTGTTTCCCAGAATGCCTATTTCTTGAAAAGACTTAGAGTGTGGATCAATGTGTGCGTGTGTGTGTGTGTGTGTGTGTGTGTGTGTGTGTGTGTGTGTGTGTGTGTGTGTGTGTGTGTGTGTGTGTGTGTGTGTGTGTGTGTGTGTGTGTGTGTGTGTGTGTGTGTGTGTGTGTGTGTGTGTGTGTGTGTGTTACTCATGTTTGTCTACACGCACGCACACACACACACACACGCACACGCACATACACACAGTGCAGTGACATCAGGGCTGGTCGTCCACAAAAGCTTGCTGGCCGAGATCTGTGTGCACTGAATGTTAACCCAGACTGAGGAATGCATGCTGCTGGCATTGACTCTTTCTCTCTCTCTCTCTCTCTTTCTCTCTCTCTCTCTCACACACACACACACACACACACACACACACACACACACACACACACACACACACAGTCAAAAAGCTGTTGACTTGCGATCAAGGGATGAAAGAGATGGAGAAAGACAAGTCTGAGGGGGTATAGATGGGGGTATGGAGGGTATAGAAGGCCTGGATCAATGAAAGGAAGTGAAAGAGTTTGTTTGTATGTGGGGTTTACCGCAAGGCGCTGTTTTCAATCTCCTCCATGTCTTTATTTCATCGCTGTGTGTGAAAGGTTCTGTTTGATTCCATTGGGTGACACAAACCAACCACACACTGAGATATTGAATTGGCTTTACAAATATGGATCTTTAGTTCAACAGACAGGCAGACAGACAGATGGACAGAATTACAGACAGACAGACAGAGAGACAGACAGACGGACGGAGGGCTTCACAGTTGAACTGTGTGGATTGCATCTGCTGTCTAATCAAATGCACATTTATTCTCTTTTAATTCCGTTTTTTGGACGGAGCCTTCGTTTCACTCTGACTGTTCAGAGAGGAGGGGGGGGGGGGGGGGGGGGTTGGAGCAATGACCACCCTGTCTTAAGTCTGTCAGACGGCACATACCAAGCGCCCCCACTCACTCCCCACCCTGCAGGGGGTGTGCTGCTTGGTATGCCCCCAGGGGTGCTCCCCAGGGGGGTGGAGTAAAGGCGGTGCTTTTAGATGTTTTTAGAGGTGCTACAACTCTTCAACTCCTCACCAGGGGGGAGGGAGGGGGACGGGGGGTGCAGAGAGGAGGAGGAAGGGGAGGGGGAGAGAGAGAGAGAGAGAGAGAGAGAGAGAGAGAGAGAGAGAGGGATCTATAATAGCGCCGCTAGTATTTCCCTCTACACCAAATCCTTTTGCCTAAAATAGCCGATCTACAAGCTCACGAGAACGCGTTTGAGCTTGTATATTTTTCATTGAACGTATACGCCCCACAGTATAGGGAGGGACGCTAGGGTTCAAGTGGTTAGGAGAGGGAGGTGAAGAGGAGTGGAGGTTAATAAATGGAGGCACGTGGAGAGAGGGAGATAAAAATACATCCACCCTGAGACTATTAATCATGATGTGTGTGCCTGCACTATCTGCACCATGCTGATCTCAATATATAGACCTACAGTGCATACAAACACTATCTGCACCATACTGATCTCAATATATAGACCTACAGTGCATACAAACACTATCTGCACCATACTGATCTCAGTATATAGACCTACAGTGCATACAAACACTATCTGCACCATACTGATCTCAGTATATAGACCTACAGTGCATACAAACACTATCTGCACCATACTGATCTCAGTATATAGACCTACAGTGCATACAAACACTATGAACCTACTGTATACTGATCTCAATATATACACCTACAGTACATACAAACACTATCTGCACCATACTGATCTCAATATATACACCTACAGTACATACACACACTATCTGCACTGGGAACAAAGGCAGTACCGGCGCGCCTCAGCCTTAAACGGCTAGCCCGGTGCGTCACAGGAGCAGGGACAACAGCAGTTGTAGAAGAGAATTGACACTGGGTCTTTCGATCTTCCTCAGAGACTCTGAGGAAGATCGAAAGATCGAAACGTCAGTCACCAGCACCTAAATAAAAAGGCTTTAACTGTCCAAGCTGCTCCAGTGTCAATTCTCTTCTGCACCTATCTGCACTATACTGATTTCAATATATAGACCTACCGTACATACACACACTGTCTGCACAATACTGATCTCAGTATATAGACCTACAGTACACACAAACAGAGCACATACCTTTGAATTAGGAAAATTGCTGCAATTTTTTGTAATAAGTTCTTCCTTACTTAAACATATGTATGTTTTTATTCATCTTTTCATAAAATGTTCTTATCCATCATCATTAAATCATTCCCTCAACCCCAAGCACATACTGTACGAATTCATTATCCTCTCTCTTTGTCGTTTGTTCCAACATACCATCATACCGTCGGTTAATCTCCTTAAGAAAAGACATAATTGTAGATTAAAACATTCATGTTTCAGTCTCACATCCCTTCACCACAAAGTACAAAAAAAAACATAGACGTCCAGCATCTTCAACAAATAATAACCCTTCCAACTGTATTTTTTGTTTTTTTAATAGCAAAAGTTTGTTTGCAAAGTTGCAGTGTGACACAGCTCGGTTTACACATGTCTTCATTCTATTTTAATTGTACATACAGTACATCCCATAGGTTTATTTCACACTTGCTTTGGCAATGTAAATGTATGTTTCCCATAAAAGCCAATAGAGCCCCTTTGAAATGAATAGAACATTGATAATGAGAGGGAAGGAGGGATGGGAGAGGGAGGTGAAGACAGACGTGACGGAGAGATAAAGGAGATACAGAACGTCTGGTCATCTCAGGAGGAAGGAAGAGTCCATTACAGCTCGTCACCCCTCGGGAGCGGCCATGTATAACTACTTCCTGTCTGTCTGTTGTCCGACGGCCAATCGGCTGCTTCCTCTGTGACCATGACATTGGTCCTTATCTTTACTACACCAACTCTCTGTGTCTTGCGTCATTGTGTATCTTTTTATTTTTCCGCTTTTTACATTTTTGAAATTCAGAGTTTCGGGAACCAAACTCTACCAAAATGTTATTTTAACCTAGGGGTTACCAAAGCTTTTTTTTTTATTGAATACTTTATTAGTCAGAAATGTTAACAGCAAGTGGTACAGTAAGACATTAAGGCTAAAAGGATAACAAACGCAAAACAAGTCCTGGTTTCCATTGTGTTCATGTATTCAATTCATCAACATATCATAATTTTTGTTCTGCTAATTCACACTTTTTAATTCAAGGACCCCCATAACTGAGAGTGTACCAAATGGAACTAAATGGACCCATACAGGTCCATTTGGTTCCATTTGTACACTCTCAGAGTTACAGACCTAACCCCCTCAAGGAACCGTGGGGGTCCCTGGCAATGGTTGGGGGTGGTCTCCCTACTCTTCCACTGAGATATTTAGACCCCTGTGTCAGGTAGGACATCTACTGGTTGACAAGTAGTACTGCCTGAAGATCATAAGCGCAATACATCCCCTGGCCATGCAGGGATTCCCTCTCTGATGAGTGGTAGTTTGGTCTCTGGGTACGTGGGAACCCGGTTCCAATCATAAGTAGGGGTAAAAGTTACGGATTGCAGCTAACTTTAATGTCAGTTATATCATGAGTCATGACACATTTATTTATTAATCAATCAAATAATTGATTAGCTAAAAGGACATTAATAGTAGGGCTGCAACTATTGATTATTTTCTTCAATAAAATCGCAAAAATAGAAAACACACGATGTAACCGTATGCGAGCTTACATCACTATTTTCACTATTTTTTAAAATATTTATCGCTTATAATAAAAAAGGGAAAGAAAAATTACCCCCCCCCCCCCCCCCCCAAAGATTAGTTTGAGTAACTGTTGCTCAAGTATAGGACACTTTAGACACAAAATCCTAACTTTAGATTCTATGACTCTGGGAAATTTAGGTTCTTGTCCTCCCATCAACCCAAGACATCCTGGCCTCTCCATCCTGTCGTGTGTGTGTGTGTGTGTGTGTGTGTGTGTGTGTGTGTGTGCGCGAGTGAGCGCGCACGCCTTCATCCTGTCATCTGGAAAAACACCGCTTTACATTCCTCCACTCCTCTTCTCTTCCTCTCCTTTCATCTCTCCGTCGTTCATAATGAGATCTGTGTCACCACACACACACACACACACACACACACACACACACACACACACACACACACACACACACACACACACACACACACACACACACGTGCTTGCCACTCCCTGCTGTGGCCCCCTAGGGATTCAGGTGAGGGCCCCCTGGGGCCCCAAGAGACAAATGAAGACAGCCGGTGACAGCGGTGACACGCAGGCGCGTCTGTTCACGCCAAGAGTGTGTGTGTTCACACGGGAGGTGTGTGTGGTGACGCCAGGTGGGTGTGTGTGTTCAGGCCGGGAGTGTGTGTGTTCACGCGGGAGGTGTGCATGTTGACGCCAGGTGTGTGTGTTTATTGTGTTGTCCTGCTGTGCTTCTCACACTGAGTGCCCAAAACAAACAAGCACAAACACACCGCCTGTTCAAACACAACAAACAACAACAACAACACTGCCGTGGCTTCCACAGTAGGCAACACACACACACACACACGCGCAAGCATGCGCACACACACACACACACACACACACACACACACACACACACACACACACACACACACACACACACACACACACACACACACACACACACACACACACACGCACATGCATGCACACATCAAGGTATCAAGACAGCAATGCAGAACCCCAGTAATATATAAACACTGAGGTAAGAGGGGCTTAAATTACACCTCACACACACACACACACACACACACACACACACACACACACACACACACACACACACACACACACACACACACACACACACCTAACTGTTAACACCACTGCTGATGATTATCAGACCTGCTGAAATCCTCTTGTGTCCGTTCACCAGAGAGATAGAAGCTCGACAGTTCCTCTCAACACTGTGTGTGTGTGTGTGTGTGTGTGTGTGTGTGTGTGTGTGCGTGCGTGCGTACGTGTATCAAAAGTGTGGTAGTTGACTTCAGGTCAACTGTGTGAGAGAGAGATAGAGAGATGGTAAGGTAAATCTTTAACCACTTAAGACCTCCAGTATAAACGTCTTCACAGACTTATTGAAAGACAGAGTTATGACACTCTTTAATCCCCCTGCGACACGCTCACATGATTCATGCATCCAGCATGCTTCATCAACACCCACTCTGAGGATTCAATGTTTGGAGCAGCCAGGAAGGAAGACACACTCACACACACGTTCACATTTTTTCCCTGCAATGTTTTGTTTTTCCACACCGAGGTTGTCAAACCAACAGCTCCTAATGAATGTTAAAACTGAATGATGAAGAGAGCATCAGAATCTGAATTAAC
>NC_139954.1:27963169-27965669 GCF_963454915.1 Gymnoscopelus microlampas
TTTCTCACATGCACGTGCACACACACTCACACACACACACACATTCTCTCTCACGCATATATGCACGCACTGCTCTCCACTATCCTCACAGTAAATGCTTTAGGACAGTGTTTATTGGTGTTGCAGATGAGGGGACAGAGAGAGACTGGTCTCCTTGTTAGTAAGAAATGTGTTAGGTGGGAGGAGGTAGCACAGAATGCACACAGAGAAGCTTTTTTTTCCCGTCTCCCTTTTCAAACGCCGGAGCTGAAGTCTTGTTTGTTGATGTTCTGTGGTCGGGACTCGTTGAGAACAGTCTGCTCAGGGCACTCGCACATCCATTATCGGCTACTCGGGTCTTGATGTAGGTCTTGGTTCTGTGAAGTGGGCAGATGGTCCACCCGCCGGCACTTTCATTTTCTTTCTTTCTTTGTTTTTCTTTTCTTTTCTTTTCTTTTCTGTGTCCTCATTGTTTTTTAAAACTTAAAGGACCACTTCACCCATTTTTTACATATCTTCATATATTTTTTATTATGTACAGTGAATCACTAATGCTCATTATAACAAGGCACTATTTCAGTCTACTCGGCCTGTGTCTCAGAGGAGGGCTGTGGACAGTTCAGAGAGATTTGTTGTAGAGGGGGAAAAGGAGGAGGCCTAGTATAACTAAGTATATAGGGTTTAATTGGTTAAGTACAAGGCTTAAGTACAAATAGTACATGTACAAAGTCTTTACTAAAATGTCATTATTGTATTCTTTCAAAAGTCTCATCACTGCACAGTCACATCCAATTACAGTTACTGTTTCTCTGTTACCTGGAAACAGACTTGGATAAAACTTCAACGGCTTCAAAATGAGCAGAATGTATTTACTGGCCAACGCAGAGGCAGTTAATAATAAGATAGGATCATTGAAAGGCAAATGAGGTCATTACATTAATTGGAAAAGTTATTTAAGGAGAATCATTTTAAAAAGTAATTATCGAGCCAGTAATAAAAAGAATAGTTTTAGTAGTTAAAGCTCAGTTTTGTAAGATTTAAAGCCCTGAACGTCTACGATGTCCATAAATCAATGATATTCAACCTTTTTTGAGGTCCCCAAATGAGCTACTTTGAACAATCCCCAACTTTTTTTTGCCATAAACTATATATATATATATATATATATATATATATATATATATATATATATATATATATATATATATATAAAATAATGAATAAATAAGTTGTGGATACAGGCACATGGCACTGCAATGGTGCTTTGAAATCTGCTTTTTTTATTTGTTTTTACACCAGATGCCAAAATATGCACCCGCCTTTGAGCTCGTATCGTTTTCCCCAGGACGAACAGAGGCTTGTTTGCGTGGTTATACTGTATTTAAGCTGTGCGTGTGCGTGTGTGTACCTTAGCTTGGATGTTTTAGCTCCTGGATGCTCAGCCCTGGTAGACACATCATGTCAAAACATCACGTCCACTAGAGGCTTTAGTCATCGTAAAACCCAGACGGCTGTGACACCGTGTTGTTTTACTCCCAGAGAATGTGGCGTTCCCTTTGAATGAGCCCCTATATCTGTCACCTAACTGAAGTCATCCTGTCATATGGCGTGTTTTCACATCTATCCTGTCCATCTATATTTCCTCTGATAGTGGTTTATGTTTGCAGCTGCTTTCAGAACATTTTACTCAGATTACACTGGACAGCCATGTTTCTGCTACTAAAGCAGTAAAGTTACTACTGTAATGTCAGCTGTGTTGGAAAGTACTCTGACTTTTTACTTAAGTAAAAGTAACAATATCACAATGTAGAAATCCTATGTTCTGGCACACGCAAGTCCATAAAAATGATACAGTAGACCTAAATGTGCAAAAGTGTTGGCATCAAAATATACCAAGTACCAAAGTAAATGTACTCACATTTTTCAGTGTGCAGTTTCAAGTTTGCCGATATACAGTGAGCTTGAAGATCTGCCATTTTCACTACTTTTGTGCGACACTCTTGTATGATGAAGAAGGGCATTAATTCGAGGTTACAAGGTTTCTACCTGACAACAACGATATATACAGTAAGGTACATAGATGTAAAAGGCCCTGTGGCCACCAAGATGTTTTTCAGTCATGGAGCGCAGCACATGTTTTTAATTGTTTATAACGGGAGTGCCGCGTCTTTGGAAACTCCAGGGCCTCGTACACACAGTTAAAACACGCGACGCATGCTTTACGCATGCCTTGGGGTGGGGATGAAGCCGTTTCAATTCATTCCCTATGGAAGTCACGTGGTTTTGATGCGCTGACTTGTCGCAGGGGAGGAGGGGTGAAGCCATGAAGCCATGCGACAAGTCAGCGCATCAAAACCACGTGACTTCCGTAGGGAATGAATTGAAACGGCTTCACCCCCCCTGAGGCATGCGTTAAGCATGCGTCGCATGTTTTAACTGTGTGTGCGAGGCCCAGCAGCTCTGCGTTGCGCTGGGCATTTACCTTGCACTCGTGCGCGCACGCAAGGCGCTTTCCTCTGCC